>NC_079170.1:30787714-30792714 GCF_947568905.1 Ostrea edulis
TGCTTTTAACCCATTCTGACAATGTATCAAGTTCTTCTTTTTCATATTTAGCCCATCGTCTGGCATAATCTTCGACAGAACTCATAATAGAGATGAAGTTCTGTTGCCAATTAAAAGACCGAGGTTCTCTGTATTTAGGACCTTTAAGAATAAGTGATTTGAGGTCCTCATTTTCAACTATATCAATATCACCAGTAATGACATGTCCAGCTGGACTGTAGTTGAAAGAAGATGAAGAACATGTTGGTGGATTACGTATAAGATGGTCTATATCTAAGCACTGCAAAGTTTGTTTATAATTAAAAAATTTATTATTCTTTTTTTTTCTCCTTACCGATTTTGTGCAGAAGATTTCTCGGAGATGGCTGGATGGATTTGCTTCAAATTTTTAGGGTTGATGCGTTGCCATTTGAAGTTATTCCCCTTTTATCGATTTTCAGATGACCATTTTGTCCAGACAAAAACACAAAAACGACATAAGCTAGAGTGCTGAAATTTTCAGTGATGTTAGACGACATGTTGTAGTTGTGCACCTGGGTTTTAAAAATTTCCATAAGTGCCTAGTATGGAAGCTCGGTAGGGGTCGAAAATGGAGTTTATAAAAGTACCCAATTTTTTTCCACGTTTTAAATCATAACTTTTTACTCGTAAATATTTTGTTTAGACATATAAAACAAAAGTTGTACAGTTTATTGAAATCTTTCGTGCCATATCGAGAAATGGGCCAACGGGCCCCATGGCTCGCCTGAACCATTGAATTTCTGTTACAATGATTAACTTTTTTCTCACGAAACTTTTGATACGACATGTAGAATAAAAGTTGTTCAGTTTTGCAAGATCTATCTAATGATATCAAAAAATAGGCCTCCGGGCGTCATGGCTCACCTGAATAGTCGAATTTGTATCACAATTAATAACATTAATAACTTTTTTCTTGAGAAACCTTTGACAAGACATTTAGAACAAAAGTTGTTCAGTTTAGCAAGTGTTAACTATCGATGTTAAGAAATAGGCCTGCAGGTCTCATGGCTAACCTGAACAGTTGGGTTATTGTTGCAATCTATAACATTTTGGTCAAGAAACTTTTAATAAGACATCTAGAACAGAAGTTGTTCAGTTTTGCAAGATCTTTCGAACAACATCATGAAAAAGGCGAACGGGCCTCATGGCTTGCCCGAACAGTTTGATTAGTGTCACAATCAATAACTTTTTTCTCGAAAAACTTTTGATAAGACATGTAGAACAAAAGGTGTTCAGATTTGCAAGATCTTTCAAACTATATCAAGAAAAAGGCCCACGGGCCTTATGACTCGCCTTAACAGTCTGAATAATGTCACAATCAATAACTTTTTTCTCAAGAAAATTTCCATAGGACATGTAGAACAAAATTTGTTCAGTTTTGTGAGATATATCTAGAATGATATCAAACTTACGCCTCCGGGCGAGATGACTTGCCTGATCATTCGAATTTGTATCGCAGTAAATAACATTATTACCTTTTTTGTCGAAAAAAGGCTGACCCCTTTCATTAGTGGCCGAGAGCCACAGAAATTCTTTAATTTATAGCACTTAAATGATCAATATCTGTAAAACATTACCGAAGCTAAATTGTACGTCTAGACAATATATTTGTATCATTATTTATGAACGAAAATCTCAGTCAAATTCTTATCTCATCACATCTAAAATTGGACGGAAGACCCACTCGTTGCTCGCAACGAGATCGCATCTAGTTATTATTTTTATTCTTTTTTTTCCTTACCAATTTTGTGCAGAGGATTTCTCAGAGATGGCCTGATCGATTTACTTCAAATTTTTAGGGTTGATGCATTGCTATCTGAAGTTTATATCTTTTTTTGGATTTTTGAAAATTTACTTCCGGTTGGAAATTATCTCCCTTTTATCGATTTTCAGATGACCATTTTGTCCGGCCAAAATCTCAAAAACGATAAAAGCTAGAGTGCTGAAATTTTCAGTGATGTTAGACGACATGTTGTAGTTGTGCACCTGGGTTTTAAAAATTTCCGGAAGTGCCTAGTATGGAAGCTCGGTAGGGGTCGAAAATGGAGTTTAAAAAAGTGTCCCATTTTTCCCCACGTTTTAAATCATAACTTTTTACTCGTAAATATTTTGCTTAAACATATATAACAAAAGTTGTACAGTTTATTGAGATCTTTCGTGTCATATCAAGAAATGGGCCCATAGGCCTCATGGCTCGCCTGAACCATTGAATTTCTGTTACAATGATTAACTTTTTTCTCGTGAAACTTTTGATAAGACATGTAGAATAAAAGTTGTTCAGTTTCGCAAGATCTATCTAATGATATAAAAAAAATAGGCCTCCGGGTATCATGGCTCGCCTGAACAGTCGAATTTGTATCACAATTAATAACATTAATAACTGTTTTCTTAAGAAACTTTTGACAAAACATGTAGAACAAACGTTGTTCAGTTTCGCAAGCGTTAACTAACGATGTTAAGAAATAGGCCTGCGGGTCTCATGACTCACCTGAACAGTTGGGTTATTGTTGCAATCTATAACATTTTGGTCAAGAAACTTTTAATAAGACATCTAGAACAAAAGGTGTTCAGTTTTGCAAGATCTTTCGAACAGCATCATGAAAAAGGCGAACGGGCCTCATGGCTCGCCTGAACAGTTTGATTAGTGTCACAATTCATAACTTTTTTCTCGAGAAACCTTTGATAAGACATGTAGAACAAAAGTTGTTCTGTTTTGCAAGATTTTTCAAACGATATCAAGAAAAAGGGCCACGAGCCTTATGACTCACCTGAACAGTCTGATAAATGTCGCAATCAATAACTTTTTTCTCAAAAAAATTTCCATAAGACATGTAGAACAAAATTTGTTCAGTTTTGCGAGATATATCTAGAATGATATAAAAAAAAGGGTCCCCGGGCGACATGAATCGCCTGATCAGTCGAATTTGTATCGCAGTAAATAACATTATTTAACTTTTTTGTCGAAAAAAAGGCTGACCCCTTTCATTAGTGGCCGAGAGCCGCAGAGATTCTTTAATTTATAGCACTTAAATGATCAATATTTGTAAAACATTACCAAAGCTAAATTGTACGTCTAGACAATATATTTGTATCATTATTTATGAACGAAAATCTCAGTCAAATTCTTATCTCATCACATCTAAAATTGGACGGAAGACCCACTCGTTGCTCGCAACGAGATCGCATCTAGTTATTATTATGTCTCCGAACACAAAGTGTCGGAGACATATTGTTTTTGCTCCGTTTCTTCTTCTTCTTATTATTATATTCTTCTTCTTATTCTTATTATTCCTCTTCTTTAGTGAGAAATTTGTCCGACCGATTTTGTGAAAGTGCTTCGACAGATCCACTTCAAACTTTGTGAGCTGATAGGGGGTCACTAGGAGGGGTGCATTCAACTTTTCAAATTTTCAAAATGGCCACCGTTTCAGGATGGCGGCCAAAAGACGTCAAAAACTCAAAATTGTCGGATTTCAACCAAATTGAATTTCTAGGGTAATTTAGTGACCCCGAGTCCATTTTCACCATCAAAATTTTTTTTTGAGCCGCCATTTTCAAAATGGCCGCCATAAACCGAAATATTTCAAAGTGTTGAAATCTTTACAACATTTGGGTTCTGGGATAAAATGAGGGTCCACAATTCATTTCTAGCATCAGTATTTCCTTCCAATCTATTTTCAAATGTTTCAAAATGGCCGCCATTGAAGAAAATGGCGGCCAAATTACAAGTCCGTCGGATTTCAACCAAATTTAGTTTCTAGGGTTTTTAGAGGATCCTGAGTGCATATCTGGTATCAAGAACCATTTCTGACATGGGGAGGTGTTCGGAGACATTTGTGTTGGCATTCCAACACAGTTATAGCTCGTTATCATTTTTATTATTCTTTTTCTCCGGTACTTTTTTGTCCGGTAGTGTTCTCAGAAACTGCAAAAGGGATCGATATGAAACTTTCCAGGATGATAGTATAGCGTTTGTAGATGTGCACAGTGATAGTCATTTTGTCTGCACGAGCATGCACGCGCGCGCACGTGCACTGCAATTTTGGTACAAAAAATGTAAAATCAGAATATTAAAGGGATCGGTATGAAACCTAAATAGGATGGTAGTATTTCATTTGTAAATATGAAAAATAATTATTATTTGCACGTGCACGTGCATTACAAAATTTGTACACTAGCTTTGGAATCAGTTTAACTTTTTTGTTGTTCGTTGAAATGGCTTGATATTCATATCATAGGTAGATATTGGGACCCTTAACTGATTTGCATGGTCAAAATTACCAATTTGCACGCGCATGCACGTGCGCTTCATTTTGATTGGATAATACTAAAACGTTTGTAAGTATCTTTTTTATGAAGTGAATGAGATGACAACATGAGTATCTATATATTGGTGTAACAAAAAATGCCAACGCACACGCGCATGCGCGTGTATCGTGCTTTTAAAGGTTCAATTTTTAAAGGACGATAACGTTTTTGTTTTTCATCAAATTCTTTTGATATTACGGGTTTAGATGTGTCTTGGTACTCCTTACAAATTGCTGTGGTTAGAATTACTGCTTAGCACGTGCATGTACGTGTGCTGAATTCTGATTGGATGATTTTAAAATTGGTATAACTTCCTTATATTTGGTGGAAACGTTATGACATTCAAATTGTGGGTATATGATGTAAATGCCTGTTGAACGACATCAACAAAAATTCGGAATCATACACGCGTGCACGTGTATGCACGTGCAACGCTTTCTTTCATTACTTGGTACTGAAATGACCATGTTGAAGGTACTACATGTAATTAAAGGCTAAAATATTATTATTTTTTTGGCTATAGATTCACAAGGACATCACTTTTTAATTGGGGGAGGTTTGGGGAACATATGTAACGGTCCCCGTTACAATTAGAACTAGTTCATTTTGTTTTTAAAATCAGATCAGTTAGATTTTTGATGCACGCTGTTAAATGTGCAATTTTGTGCATA
>NC_079170.1:30797714-30800214 GCF_947568905.1 Ostrea edulis
TCCTCAAAGGTAGGTGAGTTTAGCGCCCGGGAACTTGGGCTAGTTGAGCGTCGATAATTAACTCAGTATCCCTGAAAGGCAGGTCAGATATAGGGCTCGCTGGGTGGCAAAGTTTATCTGGTATCCCTCAAAGGTAGGCGAGTTTAGCGTCCGGGAACTTGGGCTAGTTGAGCGTCGATAATTAACTCGGTATCCCTGAAAGACAGGTCTGATACAGGGCTCGCTGGGTGGCAAAGCTTATCTGGTATCCCTCAAAGGTGGGTGAATTTAGCGCCCTGGAACTCGGGCTAGTTGAGCGTCGATAATTAACTCGGCATCCCTGAAAGGCAGGTCTGATATAGGGTTTGCTGGGTGGCAAAGCTTATCTGGTATCCCTCAAAAGTAGATGTATAATCGCCCGGGAACTCGGGCTATTTAAGCATCGATAATTAACTCGGTATCCCTGAAAGGCAGTCTGATATAGGTCTCGCTGGGTGGCAAAGCTTATCTGATATCCCTCAAAAGTAGGTGACTTTAGCGCCCGGGAACCCGGGCAAGTTGAGCCTTGATAATTAACTCGGTATCCTGGAAGGCAGGTCTAGCATAGGACTCGTTGGGTGGCAAAGCTTATTTGGTATCCCTCAAAAGTAGGTGTTTAGATCGCCCAGGAACCCGGTCTAGCTGAGCCTTGATAATTAACTCGGTATCCCTGAAAGGCAGGTCTGGCATAGGTCTCGCTGGATGGCAAAGCTTATTTGGTATCCCTCAAAAGTAGGTGACTTTAGCGCCCTGGATCTGGAGTTAGTTTGGCCTTATAATTAACTCGATATCCGTGAAAAGCAGGTTTTGAGGAATGCTCTTTTTAATGAGTTATAATGTTGAATGAAAGTTTTGTGTTGATTTTGTGTATTGAATGAGGGTGGGGGTAATTAAAATAATTAAAATAAACTTTCGATCAAAAATACCATTCTGTACTTTCAAAAATAATTTCTAAACATATTTTACTCTGACCACCGCTAGGTATCATCAGTAATGCTTTTAATAAGACTTCTTATTAAATATTATTTCTTTCCATGTTGCATTCTTTGTTTTATCTACTTCCTAGTGGCGAGATCAAAAGTTTAATGTCTGACAAAAAAAGTAAATTCACATAGTTTTTACGACCCCCCCCCCCCTCCGCCCCTGCAACGACCCTCTAAACTAGATATGATGAGTGTTTAAACTATAATCTATTAACAAGTAAGAACAAATGAGTATAAATAACTCTGTATACCCTATCTTCTGTTTATTCACAAATGAAAGTGTAGATTAAAACTATCAAATGTTCATTAAAATGTAATATCGCCAGGTGGTTTTTAACAGTCACTTGTCTTTCTCCTTTTTCGACTAATGTGTAATCGATGTCGGATGAGAGAAACTTACAGAAGTTTTACCCCCCCCCCCCCTTCCCACTAACTATTTGAATTTAGATTTTTATCCGAAATCAATCTTTTGATCTCGCCCTTTACAGTTTTTGATATCAAATTTCTTGCTGTTTTTAACATCTGAGAGAATTAGGATTTGATTAATTATGTTAATTAAATAATACTCTGTACGCTTTCTATCAAATCGTATTTCTCTCCATATTGCGTTCATTGCTTTATTTATTTCTTACATTTTTAATAGTTGAGCTAATTAGGGTTTAATTAGTAATCTTAATTAGTGAAAAATCCCAACAATTTTCTTGCCTTCTTCATCGTAAACACATTACTTTACGAAGTATTATTCGACGAACAACTTATCTTTCTATCTATGATCAGGGGCAAGTAACTCGTGGGTCACCTGCATTTCAGGGATACCATCTAGTCATCCCTGTTTGAAGCCGTAGAGGTACCACGTGGTGGCCATAGTGGGTTGAGACAGATTGATGGTCTTTACGTCTAGTCTTTCATATAGTCAGGAAGGGTCAAAGAGACGTGAGGTGATGGGTCTTTGGGGAACAAGCAAATTATTAATAAAAATGCAATGATTTTCCTTAGAAAATTGTGCGTAGTACAAAGTATTCCAAGTATTGTGAACGAACATCGGTAGGAACTAAGGAGAATTGATATAGATTTAGCTAACGACCACCCTTTAAATGAGCTGGCGACCGCCATTTAATTTAAGTGGTGACTGCCATTCATTATCTGGCGGCGCAACTTAATTTAAGTGGCGGAAGCCACTTCTTGTATGGCAACCGCCACTTTTTATCTGGTGGTAGCCACTTAAGCTGAATGGCGTCAACCACATAATTCACCTGTTGTCTAACTGCCGGCGGTCACTTAATTCAGTTGTTGGCCGCGGTTTGATGGTGGTTTTTACTTAATTTATGTGATGACCACCACTTCAGTTACTGTAAACCAACTTTTATTCGCAGCAACTTTTATTTCGCGATTTACCTGCGGTAAACTGGTTCGCGGCGAGTAATTTGCGCGATCGACCCTTTTCGGGCCTATGACAGACGTTCAAAGACTGGTTCGCGACTAGAGATATTCACGATAAT
>NC_079170.1:30805214-30895214 GCF_947568905.1 Ostrea edulis
CACCCCCCCCCCCCCCCCCCGAAGTATGAGCCAAGCAAAAATATATGGCCCGTAGAATGTCGACAAGCTTTTCTCAACAAGTTTCGAAGTGACATTGACCTTTTGACCAGGAAAGCAGCAAAGCTTCGACAATAGCTACATATTCAATTAGTGATAACTGCCAGTTAAACTGAGTGGAGGCCACCAGATATTAAATAGCGGTTGCAAGTTAAATTACAAAGTGGCGACCACCATATAAATAAATATCAATTATCTATGCTTTCACTTGCCGCCTTTCGTACAAAATGCATAGTGTAGTTAGAGCTACGCCAAATTCTCTAACAGAATCTGTTGCATACCAAACCTATTAAAGCATTATCTTTTCTATGAGACACAAAAAATGGCATAGTTCAGGCGAGGTAAGCAACACTATCAGGTATAACGGACCTTTTGTCTGTCTGGGATCGAGTAATGAATAGGATCTCTAGCAGTATTCTAACCAATTGAAACCTTCACCCTTAGTAGAGTAGAAAAATGGAACTCAAGATCTCTCCCGAACCCCAGGGGCCACCAGGTGGTACCACTACAACTTCAAACTGAAAGCGGCAAATGATAGCTCCATGTTTTTTCTACCTTCTGTTGATGTCCTTTCCTCCTTGTCTTCAAAGATTTATGCTCTTAAAGCAGACACCTTATCCCTTCATTCTCTACGAGATACAAAAAATATCAATGTTCAGGTGAGCTAAACAATACTTCCAGGCATCACAGAGCTCTTCTTTACATTCATGGATACAGTGTCCCTGTCACCCCTGATAGAATAGAAGTCGGGACTCAAAATCTGTCCCGGGTGGTACCGCTACAACCCAAAACTGAAAGTGGTAAATGATAGTTCTGGGGGTCCTCTACCTTGCTTTGATGTTCCTTCCGCCTTGTCTTCAAAGATTAATGCTGGAAAACCAGTCATAAAACCTCCTCTTTTATTACGAGAAACGCAAAATGTCAAAGTTCAGGTGAGCTAAACAATACTTCCGGATATCCCAGAGCTCTTCTTTACATGGCATCGAGTAGCCCTTAGTACTCTCTACTTCAATCAATGGATACATTGTCCTTGTCACCCCTCCTACAGTAGAAATGGGAACTCGAAATCTGTCCTGACCCCCGGCAGCCACCTGGTGCTACCACTACAGCCCCAAACTGAAAGTGGTAAATGATAGTCCTAGGGGTCCTCTACCTTGCCTTGATGTTCCGTCCGCCTTGTCTTCAAAGATTAATACTGTAAAAGCAGTCATAAAACCCCCTCCTTATTTACGAGAAACGAAAAATGTCAAAGTTCAGGTGAGCTAAACAATACTTCCGGGTATCCCAGAGCTCTTCTTTACATAGCATCCAGTAGTCCTTAGTACTCTTTACCTCAATCAATGGATACATTGTCCTTGTCACCCCTTTTAGAGTAGAAATGGGGACTCGAAATCTGTCCCGACCCCGGGAGCCACCGGGTGGTACCACTACAGCCCCAAACTGAAAACGGTAAATGATAGTGCTAGGGGTCCTTTACCTTGTCTTGATGTTCCTTTCGCCTTGTCTTCAAAGATTAATCCTCTGAAAGCAGTTATAAAACCAACTCTTTCATTACGAGAAACGAAAAATGTCAAAGTTCAGGTGAGCTAAAGCATACTTCCAGGTATGCCAGAGCGCTTTTGTTCATGACATCTAGTAGCCTTTAGTACTCTCTGCCTCAATCAATGGATGCATTGTCCTTGTCACCCCGTTTAGAGTAGAAATGGGGACTCGAAATCTGTCCCGACCCCGGGAGCCACCAGGTGGTACCACTACAGCCCCAAACTGAAAGCGGAAAATGATAGTCCTAGGGGTCCTTCACTTTGCCTTGATGTTCCTTCCGCCTTGTCTACAAAGATTAATGCTGTAAAAGTAATCATAAAACCCTTTTATTTTCTACGACGAAATATGTCAAAGTTCAGGTGAGCTAAACCATACTTTCGGGTATCATAGAGCTCTTCTTTACACAGCATCGAGTAGTCCTTAGTACTCTTTACCTCAATCAATGGATACATTGTCCTTGTCACCCCTCCTAGAGTAGAAATGGGGACTCGAAATCTGTCCCTGGTGGTACCACTACAGCCCCAAACTGAAAGTGCGCGGCTGAGTTAAGGCTTTCCTCATAAATACCAGTGCTGTAAAACATGTACTTTACCGCACTGGCACATTACATGACGTCACAATGACAAATACGTCATGATGAAGGTCATGAAGTACACATCTATATTCCTTTTGCGGTTGGAAATGTCAACATATTTTTTTCGTTATTTACCACCGCTGTCAAACAATAAACCGCAATCGTGTAAAAGTTTCTGTCAAATGGGTTATATTAATTCTCTTTGATATTGAAATATTTTCAATTTCTTCTTTATATAACATACATGCTAAAGTAATATCCATATTATATTGTGATCTTGATATCGCCCCTAATCTACATGTATATTGTGACTTTCACAATGAACTCATTTGCATAAACAGGGTTTCCGTACATACAAATTTCATCATTGGCACGACACCCCGAGGTTTTTGAGTGAAAGGTGTTTGATTTATGCGACATGTGAACTTCAGTGCAAAAGGAAAGTTAGGGGAGCAAGTTGTGGCTTCAACAGAAAACATGTTTTTCGGGCTAGATTCAACTTCGTATATGCAAAAATCGCCGCATCTTGCATGTTCAATGCAAAAATTAGACATGTTACAAGTCACGATAAACTTGCTCTCAGCACTTTTCAAATTAAGAAATTAATACGTTTTGAAGTAATATTAACTTCAACTTGCATTGATATCTGGATATCGTGTCAATGGAACGATTTATACATACACGGTACGATTTTATCTTGATATTTGATCACATGATATACAGCTGATGTAGAGACTGTCGGTCTGGTGAAAAATGTGTGGGAGGTCAATATGCACTTAATTATATATACATTTTTTTTTTGTATGAAAAGGTTGTGTGTACAGAATTTGTCAAAAATTGATCTGTTTATAATGCTTTTTTCCTCTAATATATTTATATGGCCCTACTTAACACAACTGCGTGATGAATGATAGTCCTAGGGGTCCTCTACCTTGCCTTGATGTTCCTTCTGCCTTGTCTTCACAGATTACAGCTCTAAAAGCAGTCATAAAACTCGTGTTATACTTTTTTTTACTAATTTATGCGCAATGTCAAAATCAGGTGAGCTAATGCACAATTTTTGATAACAGTCACAGGATGGAGGTATTATTTCCCAGATATTACAGAGAAAGTGGTTGTTTCATTATTTAATCCTGCTTCCTTACACCACTTGCTCAAAATATTTCCTTTGTTGGTTTCTTTTGTTACAAAGCAATGGTTATCACTCTTCAGGTGAGCTAATTTGCAGAAAAGATTTTTGAATGCGATATGATTTCAAATGAATTGGCACATGAAAATAGGATCAGTCTTGAGATAATAAAGCACCCCACACCATATAGTTTTCCATATCATATCAATCAATAGGTACTTAATGACTAAGATTGTAATATTCTGGTGAGCTAAATTATCAATGTGCACTTACTTTCGTGCATGTAAGCTGAGAAATTGTTCAAAAAGATCAGGAAATGAAATGTGTGGTCAATTTTATTTCCTTTCATCCTTTCATTACAAATTACTGATATAAATTCATTTCACCATTTATGTACAATCTCTCATGTGAGCTAAGTTGCCCATGAGTGTTGCGATTGACATTTATTAATTCAAAACATTAATTAAATTAAAAATTTCCTTTAGAATAGGTTTCAAATTAAATATTTTTCTATGAGTACTCTTAGTCCTTTGATGCTGCTAGCTTCTACGTGCTTATTGGCTGCTGGTTAGTGGCTGCTAGCTTCAGCCTGGTAAATTAAATGAATTGAAACATTGGCCTTGAAACATCAAAGCGATACTGAAACTCCTCCAAGCTGGGGAATAACACAATACCGGTTGCTATTGACTTTCGATAAACAACAGGCATGATTCTTTTGCAATGACGCAGTTGAAAAATCGATTATATCCTTCAAAAATTGTTTTTTCATTACTGTTTCAATACGAAAAGTCTTCGATTGTTCTAGTAATTCTCTGAAATGATTTTTTTTTGTAAACTGTACAAGTATCGGTGTATGTTTGCAACATGAAATCTGTTCTTACACAATATTCCATTAACATTATTTATATGATTGTTCAAATACAAAGTAGGTTATGCAATTTATTTTGGTATAATATGGTTTGGTATGGGGACATGCACACCTCTTGACAACCAGCAACCGGAACTACTTTTCTTTATTTTTATTTTACACCGCACGACTATTGTCGGCCTTCTATGGAATAGAATGTCGACGTGTGCAATAAGACACATCGGCTTAATACACAGATTCTGTTCTCGATATCAAGCAAGATGTATAGAATCCACTCAATTTGATAAAAAAATATCAATAACGTTATGTTCTCTATATGAGATTTGATTGATAGATTAAAACAAAGATAATATATTCGAATTGATGGTATATCAAGTATTTGTAAATTTTACCCTGTTTATTTTGAAACACAGTTCTCACTGGGGAGGGGATTGCATGCTTGATCCGCCTCTCGAGGCACAAAAGTGTAACAGTTTATTATGATATGACTTCAAATTGACTCCTTGATCGCAATTAGATATTATCTTATAAATGTATTTTCCTGTGTCGGATTTTATACTGACGACAATCTTGCATGCAACGGCAAGCTTTAATACCGAGCGAATAGCTGAAGACCCGCCCGCGAAGCAACGCACTAAAGGTAACACGTATGTAAAAAAAAAAAGGGGGGGGGAGATGACAAAATCAACAAAAGAATACAAAAAAATATCGACATACGTTAACTGAAAATTTTGTTCATATGGGCACCGCCATTTTTGTTCATTAGTTCCAACAGTTATTCGTCGTAGTTCACGGTCACGTCTGTTTGAAATATTTCTTTAACGACAATGAAAGAGGGGAAAAGATCAAGACTCTGAGGCGTGCAATTTGTCATTTAAACACGCAATTTGTTCAATTCGGTTCGCTTGATCCAACGGTTATTCCGTATATAAATATGTTATAGTTAAAAACGTTCATAAAACTACAAACTGCAAATTAAGTCTATATGCATTTGTGTGGTGCCATGTACGTCAAAGACTATACAATGTCCTATGCTTTCTTAATCGCTCTCTGAGCTACTTCAAAGTCGAGCTTTCGAAGGCAGCGAAATATGCATTACCTCCATGACTTTCATATATGTTCTGTTATGAAATTCGTAGCAAACGTTACCTTCTATAACTGCCATTACAATTTTGATACATGAGTTCCTTAGAACTAAAATGGCTGCCTTTACCGCTCGACGCTTCGTCGTGGTTGCTAAGTGTATCATTGCGCGACACAAGTGACTTGTATTTTTCAGCATTTATGTACATTTTAATAAACGAAGATTAGTACTTTTGTCTCTTTGCATTGAATTAAGATATATGAATTTAATTTTGGGGCATATTATACGATATAATCTGGTTTGGGTCAGTTTACACTGTTTTAAAATCCGCTTCGCGCATTAAAAGGCGTAAACAGACCAAACGTAGGTTATATCGTATAAAATGCACCAGAATTAAATCCATTCCTTAAAGAGCACCGTTGGGAGGTAAGAGAAACATTTAATTCAGTATGAAAATTTATGTATCCTTGTAGTCGTGTGGCATTTCTGTTTTACAAAAGTCTTTTAATTTATATTCTTTGAAATGATTTGGGTCTAATACATAAGTCCATGTTTTTTTGCTACATGAATCTTAATCGTACGGAATATTCAGTATGATTTATTTTGAAATTAATTCCTAAATTGGAATTGAATACATGAGGGTCACTTAATGTCATTTTCCTAATTTACATATTTATGTTCCCAAAACAAAGTTTGGGAGCATATTGTTTTTACTCGGTTTCTTACTATTATCATTATTTTTCTCCGGTACTTTTTTGTCCGGAGTGTTCTCATAAACTACACGAAGGATCGATATGAAACTTTCCAGGATGATAGTGTAGCATTTGTAGATGTGCAGAACGATAGTCATTTTGTCAGCACGTGCATGGAGGCACATGCACGTACATTGCAATTTTGGTACAAAATATTCGAAATCAGAATACACAAGGGATGGACATGAAAACTTAATAGGATGATAGTATATGATTTGTAGATGTGCAAAATGATGGTAATTTTGTCTGCACGCACGTGTATGCGCATGCACGTGCATCACATTTTTTGTATACTAACTTTTTAATCAATCTAACTTTTTTGTTGTTCATTGACAGGGTTTGATATTCATATCATAGGTAGATATTGAGACCCTTAACCGATTTGCGTGGTCAAAATTACCAAACTGCATGTGTATGCACGTGGGCTTCTTTTTGATTGGATAATACTTAAACGTCTGTAACTCTCTTGAGCAAGTGAAAGTTTTACACTTCCTTAAAAATCGCTTCACAAATTTCACACCTATCTCATTCACTGATATAAACAAATTACAGCTTTTGTATTTCACATAGTATTTTACATTACATGTAAATTTACTTAACGACTCGTTAAGAGCATTATTTTCCTCTAAACGTATATGTAGCATGTCCGGTTGATTCGACATGGTATAGATGATATATAGTTATTGCAATTGGCTATGTGTCCGTGGACACGAAACAGGGTATTGGTCAGTTTATCCTCTGGAAGGAGGAAATTACAGACATCCTGCATGGTAAACATAACTGGTATTCCAATGTTTATACTGCATACAGCTTATGATAAAACAATTAACTCTGATAAACATGTATCTAATTCATTTAGCTATCTGAAACGTATTGAAACAGGAATTACAAATGTCATGTCTATTGTTTCAAAGAATGTTTTACCGTTATAAACAGGGATGCTTACTCCTCCTAGGCACCTGATCCCACCTCTGGTGTGTCCAGGGGTCCGTGATTGCCCAACTATCTATTTTGTATTGCTTGTAGGAGTTATGGGATTGATCACTGTTCGTTATCTTCATCTTGCATTCGTAGACAATATCAGTTTTATTTGACCCACGAACATAAACAAAATCGTCCAAAAATGACGTTGCCTGATAACCCAGTATACGAGTGCTGTTCAATATGTAATGTGTATTGTACCACAGCGCGTTCACTCTTTGCACGATTTCGTGGATGATGATACTCTTGAATAGCTCTATTCAATATAAACACGAGCCTTCAGCTCCGCATCATTTTAAACTTATAGTCATTTCAATAGAGTCAGTCGTCGACCACTGTTGTAAAAATGTTTGGGAAACGGGTTGAGAATAATGAAGACATTAGAGCTTATATAAAAGTTCGCACAAAACTCAGTCATTCGGTAATGCAGATTTTTACTGAATTGGGGGAAATTTATGGGTCTGATAAGGTATCTTATGAGACAGTTCGTAGGTGGGGAAAGACATTTTTGACTTGCGCAGAGTCCGTCAAAGATGCAGCAAAATCTGGCCGACCTGTGACTGTAACAGGCAAGGCAAATGTCTCAAAAGTCATGGAAATAATTGAAAGTGATGGCAAATACACGATTCATGATATTGCCAAAGCTGTTGGCATATCGCTATCGTGGGTGGATTTTATTTTGAAAGTACGAAATATTTCTGCCAGATGAATACCGCATATGTTGACAGACAATCAAAAACGGGTATGAGTACAAACCGCTAAGCAATTCCTCAGTTTGCAAACATTGTTACTGGTGACGAAACATGGGTTACTATTTCGAACAAATAAGAAAAAATGGAAACAAAATATGGCTAACTAAACACGGTAGAAGGCCTGTAGCTGCCAACAGAACTATAAGCACAAAGAAAGTTCTTTATTTCATATTTTTCTCATGTGATGGTATAGTCGTACAAATTCCGGTGCCGAAGGACAAAGGTGTTACAGGGCGGTATTACCGATATGTTATACTAAAAAAGCTCAAGAAATATTATCATAAGCGACTCTCCGTTTTGGGATTTAGGCATGTTCGTCTACTTCATGATAATTCTCCATCACATACATCTGTGCTTGTGAAGCAATTTTTGAAGTTAGAGAAGGTTGCCGTTTTCCCACACCCACCATATTCTCCAGATTTAGCCTCATGCGATTTTTTCCTTTTTCCAAAACTTAATAAGTTCTTATCTGATCGTCGTTACAAGTCCCGGCAAGCCCTTGGCTCAGCCATCAGTCCGTGTCTCAGATGTCTACCTAGATCAGCGTACCCTGACGCATTTCAGAAATAGATTCAAAAATTGAAATTATGTATTTCAAATCGCGGAGAATACTTTGAAGGGATGTAATGTTCATTTCACTATTTGAGTTGAATGTTTTTGAGATATCGTACAATACACATTACATATCGAACAGCCTTCGTATCAATGCTTTGTTATACACGGTCAGCTTTCAATAAGGTGACTTGCGTAGTAATTAGAAAAAGGCACTTAGTCAACAGATCGATAGAGGACGACAGTACAAGGAAAGTATTTAAAGAGTTGGAGTTTTGAAAAAAAAGAAGCAATTATGAAAATAATTTATTCCATTTGTAATTACTTTCTATTAGGGAAAATTGTAGGTATATAACAGCACACTATACTGTGCTATACGTAACATTGTAAAATAAATTATATGTATATTACAGCTTGCATCCAGTACATCAACATCTTTCGAGAAAGATTTGGGCAACTTTTATTAAAGGTACTGTAACATAGTTTAAACCCATTTTACATGCGAGTGGTGTTACAAACGTCAGGTGGATTACGGTGGTAAAAATGACGTTTGGAAAAGAGGAAAATACACAAATTCTCCCAAATTAAGGGTTCCAGTTAATGGAAGGTGTCTACTTTCAATAAAATATCTAAGTATGAAGCAGATGTGGACGACTCTGTGGTGTCTTTTATGTTGAGCTCACGCGGATATATCGAATAATAAGTGATGTCACGTTTGATTCACTTTTTACCTTACGTCAACAGACAATTAGGTCCACGTCATATTCGCAGAGTAGAGTTTTGTGCGAATATGATTTGGACCTAATTGTCTGTTGGCGTGAGGAAAAGTGAATCACATGTGATATAATTTATACTTTGCCTTTTGAATGAACGATGTCCATGACTGCGTTTCTGTCTTTGAATATTGGGAAAGGGTCCCATCACATTCACGTTATTTCCATGTGGAGTAATCAAATTTCAAACACCATATACCTTATCATTGCATCCGTATGGAAATGCAGTACCTAGGGTCCTGATCCAGTGATCTTCTCGTTGTCTACGAAAAGGGGTACTTAATGTTGGACCATTTGTGTTATGGTAATATTTTTTCCAAAATCCTTACCTTCATAGAAAAGATGGAGTGCTCGGGCGAGTTAAAATGCTTGTAAAGAAGTTGGTTACCAGCATTATTTATTTGAAATATGTGCCCTGATATTCTTTTATTAAAACTCTGAGTATCCCCCAACATACATTAAGCCACATAGGTTACACCCAATAGCGTAGACAATGTTAGAATATTTACAAGTCAAATTATCAAAAGTTTTGGTAGATAAATTACGTCCAATGTGATTACTACTTAATGAATTGCTGGTGATCAGTATATCGCAAGTTTTACAATTTGGAGCACATGAGATGCGAAAAGGAATCATCAAAAATATATCTCTTACAGGGACACGACAATCTTTAATTTGGGTGTATGAATTTTGATTTCTTTACAAAAGCTGATGATTGTCTGATTGTACATACGACAAATCTTTGATAACCCGAAGGACAATCCGAGGGACACCAACCAAACTGTTAAAGCCTGTGACCCTCATAGACTCCACAGAGCGATACCTTTTTTACATTGGGCGACGTGTCAGCCAGTAATCTATCGTTTTTGTGTATATTCATGAATCCATCTCATAACACCTAGAAGCAATACAAAACAGAGAGTTGGGTAAACACGAATCCCTGGATATACTAGAGGTGGGATCAGGCGCCTACGGTCAAGTGCTATAATGCACCCTGTTAGGTTTCAATCTATAAATGAATGTCGCATCATGACATGTGTACACTTGTACATGCGCAAGCTGACGTTTCCTCATAACTTTTTCACACATTCAATCACAGATCAATATCACATTAATAATACAGGGATTAAAGCCCTTTGGTAAGAATTCTCCGCCATTTTTAAAACCCGTTTTGTATTTGAATGTAGTTCTAATTTGTTATATAGCCCAGGTAGTGGTAAGAGGACTGCAATATTTTTGTTGAACTAGTAGAGTAACGGACAGTAAGTTGACTTTGGCTTATTATATATGCAACATTTCATATACAACAGTATAACTAATATCATATTGATTGTGTGAAAAGAGACATTACATTTTAAGATTAGTAAACCATAACGAAATGTATCTCTCATGGATCACAACAATTTTAATTCGTGGGGGAATAAGAGTAACACTGTATAAAGAAAAGCACGTTATGAAAGAGTCGACTCTAGAATTGTTTTTATTTCATCACACAGATGTAAGGCCAGTATAACGAAGAGTGTTCGATCTCATAACTTCTATAAGCAATACAAAATAGAGAGTTGGGCAAACACGAACCCCTGGACACACCAGAGGTGGGATCAGGTGCCTAGGAGGAGTAAGCATCCCCTGTCGATAATCAATTTCTCTCCAAGTTTCTGTTATTCTCCAACTCGTACGCTCATCAAGTACTATATGCTACAATTTTTTTATCTTCTTTTCTTTGTTTTAAGTGTATGCTGTAAAGGGAAGAATTGTTGCTTTGTTGCTTGGCGATATTTCAATTATATTCAACCGGCACCAACGGGAAGAATGATGAGTGTGCAAATATGAGAAAATGAAAATCCTATTTCTAAAGAGTTAGATAAAGATCAATCAAAAAGTAGCCCTTCACCTTTCCCGCTAGTTGGGAGTTTCTAATATGCTATTCATCAGTAACAACTCTTGCGTAAGCGACATTTCTGGCTAGGGAAGTTGTTTGACTTCAAGTTTACAGTATAAAAAATACTAAATCTGGACTTGAGCATAGCGATTTTACTCATTCCTACTTCTCATCCAATGCATCTAACACTGTAGAGGTAGATATGTTATGGTAATTATTAAAGTAAAATCATAAACTTTTAAAGCTTTCTGTGACATTTTCTATAACTAAACTCTACACATTGTCTTTTACTTTTTCATACCAAGTGAAATATTAAAAATGCTAAGTACTATTAATTCTATATGATTATTTTTCTATATTGAATTCCATAGAAAACAAATATACCATGAAAATTGTAATCATGTCTTTATGTTATCAAATAATTGTGGTTGCGCAACATGAATTCGAACACAAAAGAGTTCATATTGTATGGTATGCTTATATGAATTATCTAATGACTTTCAACTTCAGTCGTCTGCTTCTGCAATGGTTTTGTAAGTTCAGACAAGAAATTGTATGATGTATTCATTTTGTATTTAATTGATGTATGTTTTGTCTAGTGAATAAAAGAGCGTTGAAAGTGAAAGCGTTACCGAAACTGATGTAAGTATGTCGATGACACAATACTGATTGCTATTGATATTCAATAAACAATTCGATTCTTTTGTAATAACCCTTTGTCTAGTGAATAAAAGAATATGAACATTGGCTGCTCTGAACGCGAAACTGAAACTGGTAAAACCTGTAAAATGAAGCAATACCTGCTGCTATTGACATTCAATAAACAATTTTATTCTTTTGTAATTCATTCATGTAGAAATGAATGAATTGTTTTTTTTCGCTCCAGGTATACAATATTTTCTTTCTTTACACTTGTTTCAGAAAATAAGTGCACTTGATCTAGGCCCCAAATTTTGCAATCGAAGATGTTTAAGTATTGAATGCCGTATTTACCGGTCGCTATAGACACATTTACAAAACTACAAAATCCATTTGAAGATCACAGGTGGAATAGTTGCAAGGTAAATTTATTTCTTACAGTATGAAATTTTATGTATAATTCTATTAGTGTGATTTTCCTAATTTGTATATTATTCTTATGTTGACATATTGAGAAAAAAGACACAAAACCCCGACTGGATATCATGAGAAAGTTCATTTGTTGCCTATGATGATTAAACCAGAACTGAAAGATTTCAGTTGGGGGTTCAAAATTAAACCATGATGAAACCGCTTCCCAAGACCAAGTGAAAATTTCACACTGGTCATTTGTTGGGTGATTAATTAGCGGTTCCTGGGTTAGAAATTGCTTCACATATTTCATACCTATTTCATTTTACTGATGTAAACAAAGTACAATTTTTGCATTTCACATCGTGTTTTACATCATTTGTAAATTTACTTAACGAGTGGTTAATACCACTCTTTTCTTTCAAACGTACATGTAATGTACCCAGTTAATTGGACATGATTTTTATAATATAGAGTTATTGAAATTGGTTACGTATCCCGAACCATGATACATATCGGTCAGTTCATTTTGCAGTGACCAGACTCTGGATAGAAGAAATCACAAAATTCCTGGATGGTAAAAATTGTTTTGCAATGTTTACATTGCAAACAGCTTATGGTGAAACATATAATTCTGATTTATATTTATTTAGCAATATCATACGTATTGAAACAGGGCATTACAAATGCTTTGTCAGTTTTTTTAGTCCCATGGGGATCCGGATTTGAATGGGTCCTCGGCACCCTTTGCTTGTCTTAAAATGCGACTAAATGGGGCGATCCTTTGGATGAGACGGTAAAAACTAAGGCCTCGTGTCACGGTGTGGCGCGATAAAGATGCCTCCTGCTCAAAGGCCATAAGCACCGAGTATTGGTCTTTATTTTGCAGCCCTTCTCTGGCTATGGTGACGTTTTCATATGAGTGATAACGTTAAACACTATCCAATAAATGAATCAATCAATGTACTTTTTGCAAACAATGCATTACTATCATAAACTGTATTAGTACACACTGATTGTTTTGTTATTCTCTTATTCGGGTTTTGAGATTTTGGGACTGTTGTATTATAGGAAAAAGTCTTCTAGCTGTTCAAAATATATTTTGTTTGCGTGGGTTATGTGTAATTACAAAACGAATGTAATCATATGGAGGAAGGTGGAGAAACATCTTAAATGAGGCAAAAAATTAACGCTCAATTCTAAGATGGCATATAAACATGAAAGCATGATACACTACATGATTTGCCATACCTGTAGAGAAAACTACACTGGACAAACCGGTAACCTAAACGTTCGTGTGCGCGTCCACCAACAGCGAATTCACGACCCCAGTATCATAAATTCACTATGTTCTGAACATTTTGCTAACTGTGGTCATGGAAATTTCAACATATTTCCGTTTACAAAATAAACAATGACTGCGAAATTTCAAGACTTAAAAAGACTGCTTTGTAAAATTGTTTTATTCAAAGCTTAATAGAAAATAATTGTTTAAGGGCAGATGATACAAATTTTTTCTTTCGAAGAGACTTTATATGATGTCATTCTTTTATAAAAGTGGATAATTCCTTGAATTATTTTCCCCTTTGACTTGGAGAGTGAAATATTTTCCGTATTTCCAAAAAAGTACAAAACAATAGTTATCATGGTAAGTTAGTTTATTCTTCATTTGTTTACCCCTTTTATCCCTCAAAAATGATGTCAAGGAGGACAGAGTGTACTGATATTAGATTTACAACATAACATGTAAACTATTAATTCATTATAAATTTTACACTCAGAATATATTAGTTGCTGCTTCAATAAAATTACATATATGGGTATGCTTACTCTTCCTAGGCACCTGATCCTACCTCTGGTGTGTCCAGGGGTCCGTGTTTGCCCTATTAACTATTTTGTATTGCTTATAGGAATTATGAGATTGATCACTGTTAGTTATCTTCACCTTGCATATTGACATTACACACTAAGTAAAGGTTTACAAATTGAAGTAAACTTCATAATATGTTGACTTAATGTTTAAAGTGTAATACAAACTTAAAGAACATATACCATACGGGGTGAATTTTCTGAGGAGAAGCAAAATTGTAAAAATGACATTGGCTGATTTTCTCAAGACAAAGAAGAGTTATCTCCCATAATATAAGAGTAAAATTTAACAATTTCTGAAAATAATTTACAAAGACATTTGTGATTTACTGTTTTTGTCTCTCTTGGTTTTCCTTCACAGGATCTCTTTGATGTGCCATTTTAAGTTAGTTTCTGCATTACGACGTTTCCCAGTAGAAACAGGAGAAAGATGACTGCATGCTTCTTGTTGACATCTTATATATATTATAGCAATGATCCAAGTCCACACCGTTTTTCGTCCTCGCAATATCTTCAATCTAGTGGTCTACCACAAGCAGCACAACCTTTTCCCAAAATGTCCACTAGAATTACAAGTTCCACACCTCATCTCCCACTTCTCCAACAAATCACCTCCTCATGCTCTCCTTCCGATTCCTCACTCTCTGATGCATCAGATGGATACGTGTCTTCATTTCCTAGGCATTCTTGTGAATTATCACCAGATGAACAATTTTTCTTGATTCACCCAACTTCTCCTCGATCACCACGTTGTTATTGGTATCAACATTCACCATCTTACGTCCAAGGGATAATGCATAACCTTTCTTAGCATTTTGTAACCTTTGATGTTGTTTTTGTTTTACTAAAAAATCTTCCTGATTTTTTCCATCTGAATGATTCTGGTGCCATAATTGTTTACATTGTTTACTGACCCCTTTCCTGCTCTTAAAACACAGAAGAGTTTCAAACAACTACAGTACCCGCAACGTTATTCTATTCTTATCGTGTTCTATCGTGCGTGTATCCTATCATATCGTGCGTGTATCCTATCGTATCGCGTTTTGCGTTTATCAGGTTTTCCGTTTTCTTTCGTGTTTTGCGTTTATCAGGTCTACCGTGTTTTGCGTGTATATGGTTTTCCGTTTATCGTGAAAATCGTTTATCGTGTAGCTTCGGAAACTATCGGGATTGTCTATCAAATCAAATGAAAAAGTACGATACTTTTCGAAAGCTTTATTCGTTTTGTTAAAGAAGCTATTTTTAGGAATCAAGGAAAGACAGTATATTTGAAGGAGAACATAAAGCTGTCGATTCTAAGGCAGAAGAAGAGTTATTTATCTGTCCAGAGAGGGTGAAAATTTATCACAATTTCATTTTAAGTAATATGAAAAGTAGGCAGTGGTTTGCCGAGCAAACCGGGGACAGTAAATCTGAAAGTTCCTTCATGTACAGTTCATAAACATTTGCTTGTCTAGAAACAATTATTTGTAATTAACACTAACATAGAAATAGGAAGTTCCGAATTGAAAGGAAAAATCAGTAAATTACGTTGTTTATTACATATATTTTAATAAAGACTCGTTTTCTTCCGATTTTTCCCACCTGTGTTTTATTTATATACCCACCATTGAACTTGTGCACCTCTGTGTATCACCCGTGTTTTGACTGCAAACATTCTCAGGGACATTGTATTTGACACATTTAGAAGATTAAATTTTAAAAGGGTGCAAGGATGTTGCATCTTCCAAAAGTCTGCCCAACTGGGCACGACTTGTACTTATACACTTGTACATATACTTTTAATCGTACGGGTAGATACTGGAAATTAATACCGGGTTTGATAATTATTTGTATTTTTTTACATACTAAACACATTTTTTTAAGCGTTTCAAAATTGTGAATTTCAAAAGGCCGTGTTTCGGTTTTTTTCACAGTTTATTATTTTTTTTATTAAGATATCAATTCAAATACATATGTTCCAATTACTTATGAATATCAATCATCACTCATCGTGTAGAAATGTCTAACGTATGAAGATTTGGTGTAATGCAGTGGATCTTTTTTGAAGCGGTCATGATGAAAATAAATGTAATTGTTGAATGACCGGTGAACTTAGAGGTTAATGCAAAATTACCCCCTCCTCGCTACGCACAACATATTTCTTGGTTTATTTCACATTCAAGATAATAGACATTAGAATTAGAGAGCTACTGAAGCATGATATCACTACATTATATTACATTTAATTTATTCACTGTATAGTTTATATATTAAACATTAGGTGACAATTATGATTTTAGAATCATTGGCTGGGAAAATTCACTGTCTATAGCCAGGTACCCCTTTTACACTTGAGTGGAGTTAGGAAATTCATGTAAAGTGCCTTTCCCAAGGACAGAACGTCGGTCTTGCCGCAGCCAGGACTCGAACCCACGACCTTTCGGTCGATAGTCTGACAGCCGAACCACTAGGCCACCGACGACAAATGGTTGCATCATCGTCTTTCAAGATGTACTAGGAAATATATTCCTATTACATATACATTGAAACGCTTGTGACAAAAAAGCTATGGTTAAACATTTTTTGTTCATTTGGATTTGATTATACTGGAAACTACGATTTTGGAAGTTATATCTTTTTGTGTGTAGATTATGTTTGTTATTTATTGTTCAACAACCATAAGTTAGTATTTTGCTATTGTTACAATTATCTTTCAATTATTGATTGTAAATAAACCCTATTAACTGATCAATTGTCTTTTGTTAGTAAATTCTGCTGCGCTTTATTAAGGGTTTGTTCTGACCCACAACAATATAAACCTGTTTTATATTGATTAATTAACGGTATATCATTTTTTCGATTTGTCAATTTTAAATGTTAAAATGGGTAATATAAGCCATGATATGTTATAGTACGGTAAATGGCAAATCAAATTGTATAAAATAAGATCCATATATGTCATCTGGTATGGAAGATTTAAGGTTTAAAAGATAAACATGAAATGAGTGTAACCGCCAGGGTAGAGATATTTCATCGGGAAATACAATCAAGACCAAAGAGAAAATTCTGACGACAATGTTTAATTTTTTATTCTACTATGGTAATGTTTTTACGAAATGAATCTTTAGTAGAACTATAGGCAGAAATGACTCTTTAGCATGAAGATACATGTACCTATTGGGCAATGTACAAGTGTGTAAACGGTAGACATAGGAGGGATTCATCTTTCAGATTTTATTGGTTTCCCTTTGTTCTATATTTACGCCCCTATATATAGACTTGTATATGTAATCGAATATGCTTTGCTTTTTAAAATCCTTTCCTCTGTTAGTCGAATCAAGTGATACACAAAGATCATGAACTGATAGCTTGTGAATGGAAATGATTGAAAGATAATCGTAAAATTCGTTAAAAACATACAATCACAACGATCACAAATGTTATCAGACATTCACATTTTCTCATTTATTCAAATATTGCGTGAAAGGTGAAGATAACGAAGAGGGATCAATCTCATAACTCCTACAAGCAATACAAAATAGATAGTTGGGCATACACGGACCACTGGACAAACCGGAGGTGGAATCAGGTGTCTAGGAGGAGTAAGCATCTCCTGTCGACCGGTCACACCCGCCGTGAGCCCTATATCCTGTTCAGGTAAACGGAGTTAACCGCAGTCAAAATCAGTGTACCAAGAACGGCTTAACAATCGGTATGAAAAACGTGTCAGACAGCATTTGAGGTAGGTTGTATTACCGAACTAGATCGTTATAACGACCATAGAATTTGCGAAATGCTGACTTCAATCGAGATTGTTGGAACCCCTGTACCATCAACTTGTCTGTCAGTAGCTTACCTCGATTTAAAAACGGACTATACCCAGAACAAGCTCTTGCATATCGAATCAGATGAGATATATAAACGCCATATGCAGCTGTATTGAATTGATTCTCTATGACAAAACACAGAGTTTGGACATCGAATAGTCTGCAGAATATTTCTTTATGCATCTATTTAAACAAGATAGATCTAGTGTTGTTTACTCTTGACTAACTGTTTTGCAGTAATTCTAATATGGCAGACGAATCATTGGAATCCTTTCTAGAGAGATTGGGATTGGGAGATACAATTGATGCGCTCAGGAAAGAAGATATTGATCTAAACTTACTGCAAAAAATGACGGCTGAAGATCTAAAGGACACCGGTATCTCTCTCGGAAAACGGATAAAAATAATAGACGCAATAAAAACCAAAGGTAGGTCTGTCTTCTGTGTTTCATTGCCCCTCTGTGTCTGCTTTTTTACTCTTTCCCTCAGTACTTGTTCATGTGGTAAATTCCTGAGTAACTCATCGTGTACTCTAAACTTTCCCTCGTGTCTACCTACGCACTCCTTGTAATCAAAGTTACCATTAAGTATAAGTCTATTTGTAACGCATACTTGAGAATTGTGGTTCATTTATCTATTTAGCATACATGCACGACGAGTTCATCGTCAAAATATCTAATAAAACCAACATCATATTAGAATTATACTAGGAGAACCACCAACCATATTGGGTCATGACACATGCCACCTGTATATAGTATTTATATCTCCCAACTGATTCGGTACACAAGAGCTTGTTTTGCGTATGATCAGTTTTTAAATCGAAACAGTCTATGATAAACAAGTTGATGTTACAGGTTTCAACAGTCTCGTTTAAAATCAGCATTTCGCAATATATATGTATATATGGTCGTTATAGTGATCCAATTTGTCCATAGAACCTATTATCGAGACAAGCTACTGACAGACAAGTTGATGGTACAGGGGTTTCAACAGTCTCGTTTAAAGTCAGCATTTCGCAAATTATATGGTCGTTATAACAATCTAGTTCGTCAATACAACCTATCATCGGGATAAATGCTGCCTGACGTGTTCCATTCCGATTGTTAGACCGTTCGTGAAACACTGACTTTGACTACGGATAACTCCGTTTACCTGATCAAGACATAGGACTCTCGGCGGAATTAGTAATTCAAAACATTTTTTGTGAAACACCACTTTGATTCCACACACAAGTAGCCTGGAGTTGGTAGTAAAAGATGTTAAAGTTCTCGTCGACAAAACTTTGGTAATCTTTGGGTATCACGTCTTCCAACAGTGTGTTGGAAATCCTTTGGGCACAATTGTGTTCCACTATTAGGTGACCTGTGCTGATATTGTTACCGAGCAGAATTTATTAAAAGATGAGGAAAATAACCTTTTACTATAACCCCAACTCGAGGAGGTCTCATCAATTAACAATACCGATTTATATCATTTATATGTCGATTTGATATGTCCCAGTGAAGTCGAAATAAAAGACACCGGTCTTCCACATCTCCTTCATACTTGGATATTGTATGGAAAATAGCTATCCACAACAACTTAACAACTCGCCTTTATGGGAAACAGGATGACATCATCTCAAACTAAATTCATTCGAATTTGTAGTATTGCTATATGTTATCACTTCCATAACATTCACAGTCAGTAGTTCTAATTCCAAATACGCAAATAACTGTAAAAGTTGATAGCTTTAATGTAATTAAAAGATCCAGAAAAAAACACTAAATCTTACTATAAGCACAGGGTGTAGCTACACACTTTTAGCTGACGATTGCATTTCATTTTAAATATGTAAAAGAAGAGCAAGTTAAAAGAAAGTGCTGAAAATTAAAGTTTTCAAAACGTAGCAATGTTAGTGCTACCAGAAATATTTGGAATTAGTAAAAATAAGACTTAAAATATATATTATTACGTTGCTGAAATACATATGTTCATTAGTTAGACGAAATTAGGAATATTTAAAGTATCCTACGTGTTTTGACGGCTTTACTGCGAAGTGTACCGATTGCCAACGCGGCTGAAGTACCCAAAATACTTGGATATAGGTGGGAGTTTAAAGTCAGGACCGCAAACTTAAAAGCTTATGATTAGGTACTCGAAGCAAATAGACAAAACCTCAGAATGTACAAAATGTTTGATAATTGCATGTTGCATTTGTTAAAGAAAAAGGTTCAATTGATCAATGGTTGAGCTCTAAGAGAATTGATAAAACAATCAATAATCGCTGCCAACGTATCTTAGTAGAAGAGTGTTAAGAGTCTGTACATTAAAATTTGAGAATGCGTGAGCTTTTGGTGACGTCACATTTATTTCATACACACTGTCTTTCTCAATCATAAAGGAACTTCAATTTGCAAGATATTATACTATTTTTTTCTTCTAAACGTTCAGATTCTGATAAAAAAAAAAGTGTTTCATAGCTTTTATTTTCGTTCTCCGTCAGTCCCCAGTTTCCACCTAAAGATGGTTCTAAAGCTTATTCAAGGGCGGATACTCTGAATGTTCTTATTTTTTTGCAGGATCGCTTCCTACTTGTACTCATTGTGAGGAAGAATGTCGTTTGATTAATGACTGTGTTAATCTGAAGAAAAAACAACGACATACTTGTATAGAACCTTGGTTTCCTTTTGTTTTGAATCTGAAAGGCTTGATGTTCAAACTAAGGTTCAAAGCCCAGCTAAATTGATTCTCGCTTTTGTCTCTGAACCTTTTCCCCTCAGTGACGCTAAGCAAATTGACCCTGTTAAAATGTTAAAGATACTGAATCTGCCCAAACTTTGTTATCAGACAAGGTGTTTATCTGAGCTGGCTTCTCCTGGTGGGTCAGTTGTTTTTCACAGGATGTGGAGCTAGGCGTCATTGATGTACCCCTATATTGAATTTACCTGAAATAAGATTTACATTTAATCCAATGAACCAGTTATCGAAGGTGTTTGACATACTCTTCCTGTTCAAGACATTTCCTTGTTATTAGGCAACAATTTAGCGGGTGGCAAAGTTGTATCAAATCCCATACTTTGTGAGAAAAGTATTTCGAATTTCGTGACCGATTATGAACTCTATTTTGCCTGTGTTGTTACCAGGGTAATGACGAGGAAACGAAACTGACCACGTACAACTCCTGGATACGGCTGTTAATCTAATGAATTCGACCTCAGTGATGCATTCCTTTTTTACCTTTATTTCACTTATTATGAAAACATGAGAGATGAAATAGCCGTTTAACAATTAGTCTCTGTTGAAATTTAGATATTTTGATGGTTTCAATCAGCAGTTACACCAGAACAAGGAGACCCTCAATCGATATCCGAGATAGATAAGGGCCTCAATATTTTAAAACTATATTTAATACCAGTGCTTTATCGTGGGGCATCATGCGTTTGACTCACGAAACGCCCATTTCATATCGGTTAGATATGTATATAAGACCCGTAACAGAATTCTGAATAAGTTTTGTTGACCAAGTTCAGAGAAAGCTTTTTTTTTATTTTGTATGTCGTATCATCTTCCTCAGATGATAGTTAAACCAAATATTTAAATGCTCTCTAAGCTATTCTAGCTTTTGAAGGTTATTTTAGATCAGTATTAGTGGATTATGTAAAACCGTTGCCTATGCATAGGTCAGAAAACCATTATTTACTTACTATTAAATGTATGCCCACTCGATTCCCTAAAGTTATACCTCTTAGGAATAGTAAGACATATAGCCTTAGTTTTTAGTTTTCCAGGATTATCTTAAGCCAGTCAATCCGATAAAGTTTAGAATTTGATGTCGGGGTTGTTTCGAGCATGAGTTGGGTGGTTGAAAGTTTTCATTAAACCTTGAAAACTATGATGAAGACATATTTTTATCAGTATGATAAAGACGGGAGTGAATGGGTTGACCTTGTTTTATTTGCTGCGCTTGATATATCTTGGATTCAGTACATTTAAACTAGTGTTTGGTAAAACAGTTAGAGGTCCTTTGAAATTCTTGAAAAAGTTGTTGACTGAAACTGGTACTCTTTGAATACGTGTCTAATTTTAAAGATATGTTTTACAGCTCTTGCAAACTGTAACAAGAAAATATAATTAGAACTGAAACCAAAACGAAGGTATGGTATGACAATGATCCAAGAAACGGAGTTTTATTCCAGTGATAAGGTTCATGTATGTATGTTTGCTTGTTCGTGGCCATCCTTTACAGGCCATATATTATGGTCCTTATGAAATTAAAAACAAGTTTGGTGATGTGAGATATGTTGTTAAGGCACTTGGCGGACGTACAGACAAACGAGTTTGTCACATCAACATGTTGCAAAGGTATTTTGAAAGATATGATTGACATTTTTCGAACTAGTTTCCCACCTTAGTAAACGTTTAACCTAATGAAGAGTGCACTGCAATTAGGCTGTTTCTATTCAAAGTAATGCTTTTAGCATGAAGAATATCCCAGCTACCTTTCGAAGGATGCATGGCTCACTTTCGTCATGACGTCAAACATGTGAAGCTTACATTGATGATACTGTCATTTACAGCGACACATAAGAAGAACATCTCTGAGTTACATATGCATTCTTCAAAGACTAAAGTAAATTTAAACTTAACTTTGCAAAAATGACTTTTGTCATGCTACTGTTGAATATTCATGTAATAAAGGAAGTCAAGGTTATTATGGCTTAAGTGGATGTAAATGCCACATTCTCTATTCCTACAAACAAGAAAGAGTTAATGAAATTTTAAGGTGTTACTGGTTCAATAAGGATTAGCTTTGAATTGGCAAAGAGCTCGGACAAATATTTAGCAGACTTAAATCCGTTCTTATGAAAAATCAAATGTTTTGAGCCCATATTTTTTTCTTAGCTATCTATGCTTACTGTTGATGCTAGTTATGTTGGAGTTGGGACTGTTTTATTTCAAGAACATAGTGACATTATCATTAGCAATCAATAGTGTTCTACATTATTCGGATCCTATGTAACGGATATATTAACGATTTCCACTGCAAATTTTAAGTTTTCAAAAGGCATTTATTCTCAACCTGAGCTTAATTAACTATGATCTTAATTCATGACATACAACAATATAATAACTCTAGCAAGTTTATTGTTATTTCGGATTTCAAACATTTCGGTTGAGCATCACTGAAGAGACATTACTTGTCGAAATGCGCATCTGGTGCATTAAAATTGGTACCATATAAGTTTTACATACATATACATTTCATCCATAAAATGACATTATTTCCATATATCTAACTATACTATGTTCATTATTTGTTGGTTAACACGTCATGACACAGGGGTTTCTGTGCCAGATAGTACATGAAACTACAGTTCCTAAGTATGTGGACAATCTCACAATATGTGACCGGGTTGTCTGATCTTGTTTTGCTCTCCAGTGACTCTGAACAACTGTTTATTTGCAAAACTCATGGAAAGCATTGTTCTGATTGAAAGTGCCATGCTTCTGTTCACCACCACATCGTTTCCATCGGTAGTATTGTATCTCAACAAAACACCAACAACGTTGCGCACCTTTACAGCGTCATCATTGTCGTCCGCATTCGAAATATTCATGAATTCTATCTTACCAGTGATTGTCCTCAATTTTGAGAGTTTTGTTCGCATAACGTTTTCATAAAACTGTCATATCTTACGATAATCATAAGATTGCAGGAAATCTTAAGACATGTAATAATTCAATTCCAGACAAGGCGGTAGTCTATGCTTTGTTTAGGAATAGGTACATTTTCCGGGGAGAACATGTATTCAGAAACAGAAATAACCCACTGGGCTACATCGAAGATATATCGAAGATATAGACATAATTAGCACGTTTCTTTTACTGCGACATGTGATTTTTTACCTATGTAATGGCTGGGTATTATATCAGAATGTCCACGAAAAGTATACTATGTTCTACCTAATTCTCTGCAAAAAGGGATTGCTGTTCAATTTTATGCTAGTCGACATTCTGAAGCCGTAACTTCAGATCTTCATGGAAATAGTAGAGCAAATGTCTGCAGTTATAGATCCTGTGTCAGCAGTTTTGCTTTTCGTAAACCCTACCTATATTATCCCCCTCAAATGATAAGAGAAATTAACAGTACAATATTGATATTTATCTTCTCTCGAATTTGTAATTTTCCAAATTTCCAAAAGGAGGACACATACCCCATCCTAATTTTTTCAAGGATGAATACATGTTTTTTTAATAGGGAAACTTTTCATTCATTTTAATTATAATGCTTCCTAAGGGGCTGAAAAAGTTCTAGGTTGATATAAGGTCTGCCGGGGTAATAATGTATTGTAAAGCGCTTTGAACAGCATACGCTGGAAAAAGCGCTATATAAAACCAATCATTATTATTGCCATCATTATTATTATTATGGCTGTATGTGATTCAAATTTAATATTCATGAATTTGATTGCTAAATTGTCTGGGTCGTCACACGATGCCGTTCTCAAATAACTTCGAAAATGACAATATTGCTAGAAGTTATTTACTAGGTTACAGTGCCTACCCCTTGAATATATATACTAGCGGAAAAAAGAAAATGTGCATTATTTAATATATGAAAAATAATTTTAAAAAAATAAGAATGAACAAATCTAATTTTTTGTTATACTGTTAACAAATGTATTCGTTACAATGTTTCATAATCAATTAATGTTAACGTCGATTAACGTCAATTTCAGCACATTCGAAAGACACTGGTATTCGAACTTGAATTAACAAAGTTAATAACGCGTGTGGTCACCATTTGTATTCACCCATGCTTGACAACGTCGCCTCATTGATACCACTAAAGTATTCAGAAATGCTTATGAGATGTTGTTCCAGATGTTGGTTAAAGCCTGGCCTAAATCAGCCAATGTCACTGTCTGATTTGGTAAACGGAGTAGATGTTGTTCTATTTCATCCCAGACGTGCTTGATCGGCGATAAATCGGGGGAAACAGCTGGCCAAGGCAAGACATCGACATTATGTTGAATCTAAAAGTCCCTGATTACACGTGCAACATGTTGTCTTGCGTTGTCTTGCTGAAGAGTTGTGTGATTGTACTGTCTCTGTATGAAGGGTATCACATGGCGCTGAATAATTTCGATTCGATAGCGAACTCCGGTGAAATTCCCATTGACAATTTGTAGAGGGGTCCTTCCACGTGCTGTTATTCCACCACACACCATAACGCTACCTCCACCGAATTGTCGACGTTGCACAACACAAGCGTCCTGGTATTGCCCCCTAACGCGACGATACACTCTACAACGGCCGTCACTGCTATTCAAATGAAATCTGGATTCATCAGTGAACAGAATATTGGCTCAGTCCTGTATTCTGAATCGCATATGTCGTCTGCACCACGCTAGTCTAGTGATACGATGACTTTGAAGCAGTATTGGGCGCACCGTTGGACGTCTGGTCTGATGTTGTGCTCGCGCACACGATTACACACAGTTCTTGAACTGATTGGTCGAAGTCCAGGAATGCTAAGAGCAGTCAAACTTACTGTCTGGAAACGAGTTCTCAGGTGGACAAGTCTAATGTGGTTGTCTTGTTAAAGCGACGTCACACGAGGACGCCTATAACGTGGTCGATCCCGAGTGTTACCAGATTATTTGGAAACGTCTTCATAATGACTGGATGGTGTTCCGATGAACTCCAAAGTGTCTTGCTACGATATTTTGTGTCATTCCAGCTTGAAGCATCCTAACTGCACTATTACGTTGGTTTTCGCTGAATCGTGGCATGACAGAAGGGTAAATTTTATCAAAACTAAAATGTTTTCCTTAACGACTAGTGTCCAAACAAACCTTTTACACTTCTTACTCCAAACAGTATTAGCCAGTAAACCTCGTGCGTACAAACACTTCAATAAACAACATGTATTCACTAACCATGAAAAAGTCCGTGCATGAATCGGGTACTATCCGATATTGTTAAAAAATCACCTTTATCGATTTAATAAATATAAACAATAAATATAGAAAAAATATACTGAATTTTATAATGCACAGGGTTTTTTCCCCGCTAGTATATTCATTGATTCCTGTGTTAAACACAGAGAACCCCTAAAATGGACAGACAATGATGCATTTGGTGTCCCCGAAATATGTTTCAGATATCTCTATCATTCCGGGGAAATTATTCTTTTCAGGATCGTTACTGCATCTGAAGTGTTGCACAATGTTTGCACTAAGAACAAAGTCAAAACCAAAATGCAAATCATGTCGGACAACCATGTGTACTAGAGAGGTAATAATGATAATATAGAAGTCAGACTCGATTCTAGTGATGGGTTGCCTACTCAGTATATTATCACATGAGGGAAATTATATTTCATCATTCTTAACATAGGTGACTAACATGACTTATGCCAGGAGTTTTGTGTGACTTTGATATATTTGTATTAAAATTATCTGAACCATTTATGATCAATCCTTGGTACATCAAAATAATGAATATAGCAAATAATATCCCATATATCAAATTGTATTTATTCACATTCTAACTTCTAAGAATCAGGAGTGGTACGAGTATTAACGTTCACACTTGAAATGATTCCTAGTTAGTATGAATACAAACTATGCTTTGCATGCCGTATTTTCAATTGTTCTTCCATTTTAGGCATTTCCCTGCAATTTCCAATCGCCATTCCTCGATTTCCAATTCATTCTCTTGAAGTTGAAGGCGTTCTCTCTCTGCATTTAATATCCCTTTCACCACAGCAACCAGCTTGCATGCTGTATCCGGATTTACCTCATACCGTCTTGGAGGTTTCGTCATCCTCGGCATTTCCTCTAAAGTAGCGAATTAATTTCTTTTGTATATATTAACTACATAGACATTTATCGCATTAGAAAACAAGCTACAATGTATTATGTTTCCTACATATTACTAAATACATTTGTCAGTGATCATAACTTCAAAATAAGGAATGGGCATGGCACAGAGACAATAACTAGCCTTATCAACCCACTCGCCATTTGTAGAATAAACATTCCGATGCGAGTCTCTTTTTAAATGCAAAATAAATAGAACTTTGTATATAACTTTCTATATAAATGCCAAAATATAGAACTTAATTTCTTAATTCGTTCAAATTATTCAGCATTTCACACATTGCATCGTCGTTATGACGATTTAGTTTGTCATTTCAACTTGCTATTGGGTCAAATGCTGTCTGAAGTGCTTCATACCAATTGTAAGGCTGTTTTTACACGCTACGGATTATTCTGTTTTCCTGATCAAGATATAGGGATCACTGTGAGTGTGACCGGTCGACAGGGAATGTTTACTCATAATTGTCACCTGATCCGACCTCTGGTATATACTAACTCTCTATTTTGTATTCCTTAGGAGGTATGATTTATGACTGTTCGTTATATTCACCTTTTCATATGTGACAATGTATTCCACCCCTACAATTAAAAGATACGCAAAAACAAACACGTTGTTACAATGTAACGAAAACAATGTTTTAAAATAGATCTTAGAAATTATCTAAGTTTAGACAGTTTTGTGAAACGGCAATGCATTAGAAGTCAAATTTGAAGACACTCCCATGTTCTATCTTATGACAGATTTAATTACTGCATTGCTTCTTTGCTCACTTTAAAACAGAGAGTAGTCTTTTCAGTTTCTCTTTAATGAATTCTTTTGAATTCTGGTTATTTTTATGTAACAATAAATAAATCAATATAGCTTAACACCTGACTCACCAAATTTGGTAAGTACTTAGATCATTAAAACCACCGAGCGAATGAAAGGATTGGTGACTATGAGGATTGCTACAAACTCACTATTATATCCATTATGCTATATATCCAACTCAATCGATGTTAGTCGTTCTCTTCACAATGACTTTAATGTGTAACTTTTATAAGTATTATATGTGCACATATATGTGTTAGGTGTTGTAACTTTCCTTTAAAAAATGTCAAATATTGTTTTCTTCATGAATAATCCATGTGTACATGTACAGGATGGGATTCTATGGTATTTGTTTTGTTTCAGGTTGCAGCCCTGCCTTAGACAATGATTGTTCAGCACAAAGAAGTAATTATCTATTCTGATTATTACATTTACGATAACAGGTTTTCAATTTCTAGTTTGTTATATTCATTGCAGAAACCGTGAGAGCAATAGTCGGGACATTTGAAGAAAACACTAACAGGGGAGCTCGTCATTCTAATCCAATGTCTGCTCCATCCAAACCAGACGTTAGAGCCAAGAAACAAGGTTAACTATTTAAGCAAATTCCATAATTAAAATAACAATGATATTTTTCATTACAGTAAAGAGACAAGCAAACCCCTGAATGTTTATATCGACAGTTGTTAACTCCAGATATGATAGACGTAAAATTGTCTTAGTGTTATGTGATTGACCAGCTTCACAATTAACAAAAATGTGGTTTTATCCACACCCGTATATTGTGTATGGCATGTCAAACGTTGCAATATTTGATCTTTTCCATTTGTATTGTATAATTTTCCATTTGTGTTCTATATTTTCCATTTGCATTTTATAATTTTTCATTTGCATTGTATAATTTCCAATTGTATTGTATAATTTTCTATTTGTATTCTATATTTTCCATTTGTATTGTATAATTTTCCATTTGTATTCTATATTTTACATTTGCATTGTATAATTTTTCATTTGTATTGTATTCAGGGAATGTTTATTTTGATTTGTTACGAAGGATTTCATTAGTTAACGTCACTGATGTACCACATAGGTAGACGTGCTTAGCACACAGGGCCGTAGCAATGACGGTTATTTAATGTGCCAACGCCTGTGCAGCGATACAGAACATCTGTTTTTAAGGTCATTACGGAAAGACCCGTGATTCTCACTTTTAAATGCCGAGTGTTTGGCAAAGGAGCAATCACTGCCTCTGTTTATGTCTTAGGTTAGATGCGGCAATGACAATAACGGTTCTCGAACTCATGACCTCTCGCCCACAAACCAAGCGATGTATTACTGAGCTACCGCGACCAGATCCATGCAGGACTACTTAGTTTTAAAAATACGTAGCTAGCTCTAGTAATGCCGACCCCCCCCCCTCCCTGATCATTTAAAAAAAATAGAACTGTCCAAAAAAGCATGCACATTTTTATTTAGTCGGAATTCAGTAGATTCGGGGCACTTAATTCGTCCCTTGGGTCCCCACCAATTGTTAACATCGAGTTTGGTTTGTTACAACTATTCAATGGATTAATCTTAAGTTATCGTTTTTCGAATTTGGTAATGCGCGAGATGTTGAAGAGGTAACATTCAAGAGCCACGTTTCGCAGGAATGTACCGTATTTGCTAAGTGTAATGGCGTAACCCCCCAATTAATTGATCGCTTTTATGCGTCTAATGTGATCAGCACATTCAAACTAGTCTCCTATTTAACCACTGCACTAGCTGATCTAGATAATTCTTAACGAAAGGATGCAGTAAACTGCTGTATGTCTGGAAACTGTCTTAAGATCACTAGTGAGTCCAGTACAAAGCCTTGGTGGAGGGAGGGGGGTTGCAGGGGGGGGGGGGCGAAGTCAATGGCGCATTTAAGGGGGGCGTAGCCGGCCGCCCACCCCCTTAAAATTTTCAAATTTAAGGTAAATCTTAGTATCTTGTTTAGAAAAATATATTAAACGATAAAAGAAGCAACAATTTCTTCCATTCCCGGAAAAATAAATGACAAAATCTTTTGATTTCTTGAATTACTTTATTGAGAGAACTTAATTTTTCCAGAAACCTTTAAAATTTGCGTCATTTTACTAATTCCACTTTATTAAAAATGACATATTTCAAGCCCTAAAATCTGTAAAATCCTGGAGCTTCCTCAAGGCGGCCCCCAGACCCCCTGCCTCATAAAGTGGCACCCCTGTTACCGCAATTCCTGGATCCGCCCCTGTAAATCTCCTGGAACAAGTGCGTTCTGACAAAATAAAACGTATATGCATGCTTTTTTCGACATCTATATATAAAATATCAAATTTGTGAAGGGAGGGGGGGGGGTTGTCTCCCGGCGCAAGATTCCTCATTGCTAGCTACATGTATGTACAACTAGTTCTTTTATGGAACCGATCGCGGTAGTTCAGTGATATACCTTTTGGTCCGTAACCGTGAAGTCGCAGGTTCGAGTTCTACTCGTGTCATGGCTGAATCAAACCTTAGACGTAAATATAGTTAATACTTCCCCATACACATTGCTATCTAAACGTGAGAATCACAGATCTTTCGGATGACGTGACCTTAAAAGCAGACATCCCGTGTTGCGACAGGCGTTAAAGAACCCCCACTGCTATGCCACGGTGCGTGTACATGTAGCATAGTAAGTCTATTTGTGGTACGTCACCTGCAGCTGGTGACAGCTAAATATAAGTGGGACCTAAACTAATGAAATCTTTCGTAACAAATCAAAATAAACAATCCCTCGGATGCAATACAAATGAAAGATTTTGCAATGCAAATGGAAATTATACAATGCAAACGAAAAAAAATATACAATACAAATGGAAATTATACAATACAAATGGAAAATTATACAATACAAATGGGAAATATCGAATACAAATGGAAAATTATTCAATACAAATGGAAAAGATCAACTATTGCAACGTTTGACATGCCATATATTGTGCAGTTCCTTTTGCACAGCTTATGCAGGTTAACTTGGTTAATTTTGATTAACTGGTTAATTTCCATAGGCCTTTTTTCAACACTGATTTTAACTATATTACTCCATTTACCTGATCAAGATATAGGGATTACGGCGAGTGTGATCAGTCAACAGGGGAGGATTACTCCTAGACACCTGATGCAACCTTCGATATATCCAGGGGTCTGTGTTTGCCCAAAATCCCTATTTTGTATTCCTTATAAACGTTATGAGATTCATCACTTTTCGTTATCTCCATCTTTCAAATTAACCCAAAGTAGCTGGTCCCAGTTTTTATCATTGCGTTAAAAAGAAACAAAGAAGCACACATACAAACATGAAACATGCATTTGTCAGTCAGGTCCAAACAACAGTTGTTCATTAAAAAACGCATTATTGGCGGACGAAGCATGTATTCCTTATAGGAGTTATTTGATTGATCATTCTTCGTTATCGTTCATGACTAAACTGTGTATTATATAATATTCCTTCTTCAAGACGACAGGATATTTATCTCGCCACTCGATTTCATTCCTCACTTCATTCGGCACCTAATTGCTTGGTACTCATACACATGCAATATTTCGATCGACACGTGATGTTTAATCGACATAGTGAAGATAACCACCTAATTAGGGAGGCCTCTCACGGGACATAGTCATTTCTTCAATCACACAGCGTAGCCAATGTTTTTGTTTTTTTTACTATTTACACCTTGCTACACTTGTCCAACACTGATCTTGAAAAATTACCGACCGGATTAAAAACGAATTTGAATGCATTTTAACGCATTGTTGTACAAACCGACCGACTGGATCAGGAACATGAATGATGCAAATTAACGTGTAAAAATCCGGGTCATCCAAACTTGGTCAAAAAGGGAAGTGGTACGATTAAGGGCGTTTAGATTACAGGTTTCGATGCCCTCCAAACTTCTGTGTAACTTTGGTATAAAAATATCTGCCTCTCATTAAACAGAGCAAAATCTTGTTTAAACATTCCATGTACTTCAACAAATGACCTATTCATTTTACTAAAAAGCAACTTTATCCCGTATATACTACATATTTGTACGCATACACAGACGGTGTTTATAATTCAATACGATGTACTTTGTAAACGGCGGTCATTTTTATGCATCTTTTTAGAAGCAGTATGATTGTATCGGATGACCGTTAAAATGACCACCAGTTGCATAGTACAGGTAAGGAAAAGGGTAATTTCCTCCATTGGAGCAATTTGACACATACACTTTCAAACTGTGCAAAGACGCCCATTGTAACAAAAATCCAGGTGACGGTTTGTGATGCATTTGGTCGAAAACAAAATATTGTTAAAAGCTCACCTTAGACATTCATAACACGATATCCATTGATTCCGTTTGTTATTCCCTGTTTGCTTTTCGCTCCTATGAAAACTATTTCAATGCACTATTATCACTACCTTATCAATGACATAGACTTATGACTTAATGAAAATGATAAATCAGTGAAAATAAGACTGTGGTGACCATTATATGTTATCTCTTAGAACAATACTTCCTTTTAATCAAAACTCTCTTTCATATCAGTGATGGGTAACTACAGAAACTGTCACGGAGACTGGATGGAGGAAGAGATTAGAATAGTGTTGATCGGTAAAACTGGGAGTGGGAAAAGTGCCACAGGAAACACCATTTTAGGAGAGAAATTGTTTCAATCATCTGTTTCGGGGTCATCTGTAACAAATAAGTGTTCGAAACAACACACAGTTCGATTCGATAGAAAAATTTTAATTGTTGATACACCTGGCATTTTTGACACTAGGCAATCAAATGAAACAATCCAACGCGAAATTGCAAAATGCATAGGCATTACATCGCCCGGTCCTCACGCTTTTATTATGGTACTAAGCACTACAAGATACACAGAGGAAGAACACAAATCCATTATGCATTTTGTCAACCACTTTGGTGACGACATCTTCAAGTATTTCATTGTTCTTTTTACACGAAAAGATGACCTTGATGAGGAAGGAAGAACTTTAATGCAACATATTGACACAGTTCCTCCGCATTTAATACAATTTATACAGAAGTGTGGCGGTAGAGTCATTGCATTCAACAACAGACTGAAGGGAGAAGAAATGGATGCACAAGTTGTTGAGTTATTGTCGATGATCTTGGACAATGTAGAAAACAATAAGGGCAAGTGTTACACAAATCAAATGTATATCGAAGCTGAAAAGCTGATCAAGGAAAGAGAAGAGGCGGATTTAAAGATCGCAAAAGAAGAACGAGAAAGAGAACTCCAAGCAATTGAAATCAAGCTAGCTGAAAAGTATGAAGCAAAGTTTGCAAAAGAACAAGAAATGTTTTCTAAAACACAATTGCAGCTTGACGAACTGACAAGAAAGCATCGGCAAGATGAGGAGCAATCGCAGTCTCTTAAACAGCAGATCAAAGAATTACAAAATGAACTAAAAGATTGCAAAGGGGAAAACAAAGAAGCGTTGAAACAAGCATTAGAAAAGCTACAGAACGAAATGTCTACCAACAAGGCTGTAAGAGAGAGAGAAGCACGCGAAATCAAAGAACTGCAAAAGAATAAGGAAAAAGAAAGAAAACTTCGAGAAGATATGATGAGAAAGCAGGAGGAGGAAAGGGAAATAATGGCCCGTGAAGCAAATGAGAGATACAGAAGAGCAGAAGAAAATACCCGGGACAAATGTAGGAAAGAAATAGAACAGGAAAAGGGCTTTTTCACGAAAATTAAAGATACAGTTGTGTCTTTCGTAAAAAAGTTGAATCCATTTAGCTGGTTTTCCTGAATGCATCATTTAAAAAACACTTGTAACAGGTAAAATCAATTTTAACATGTATATAAATACATTGAAATTTTCAATTAATGAATTATATCCACGATATGTCACATGTAGGCATGTGAGCAAATGAATTATTTAAAGCACACGTACAATCATTCATAACTTGAAACCGAGCAAATTAAGAAAGCACAAAGGAAAACGTTTCACAGCAACTTGAGATTGCAATTGTTGAATTAATGAAAAGCCTTTCTACACACGAAATCAACCGAACTTACTCCAGCTTTGTATATGTTTTCTGCAGTCAATAAAGAGACAACGACATGAATTAAATCAGGTGAAATTAGCTTTACATCAATCTGGAAACTGATAATATTTAAATTAAACAGGGATTAGATGAGTTATGAAAATTGCACATACACCAAAAGAAAACAAACCCAACGTAAAAGGATATGGGGAAGAATTTTAGAAAAAAGATATTTAAATAAAGAAATTCCAAATACAACTACTGCATTGTAGTGACAGACTTTTACAGCATTGGTTTGAAACATTAAAATATATATTAATTTTACTTGTGACACCGAATTAAATTGATTCATTTGACTAAACATAGTTGCCATTTAATCGCCCTATATGACGTCCTAGGAATGCATCAAACTGCTCACGTTTCATTGTGTTGCTACGACAATATTAATCTCCAACGTACAAAATTCAAATTTTCTACAGATATTATTAAACGAAAGTTAGTAAATAGAATTATAAAATATATGTTCATATTCACTTTATACGATATAAAGTTAAGTTGGAACAGTTTACATTATTTTATAAACCAAATAGCCTGAGGTCTTGCTCTATATATCGTACTTTTAAATATCATTTGATTAATGCTTTATTTATTTCTTGTAAAGATATGCCATTTATATTTATGTTTATCTTAGAGAATAAGACGTTGGGGTTCAGATCACACATACTAATATATATATGGTTCTCCATCCATCAATAATTCTACTGTGAGGCTCCGACGTAGGACAACTTTCGTCCGCCACAGTAACATTGTGCGCGACATAGTATAGTATGCGACTCAATAAAATAGAATAACAACACTGTAAGATATGTGCAGATTGTGAACGAAGCTAGGGCAATGAGAAAGAATTCTTGTTGATTACTACATCAAAGTAAACTTGAATACGATAGTGATATGATGGCGAGGGACAGTGATTTATGTCTCAGTATGGTGATATCATACACGGTAATTAAGTATAGGTGTGGATGGAAAGTACTAGCCCATTGATTTTGAATCGTCGAGATTTACTTGGTAATATACGCATATAGAGCAATGCCGGGCCCTGATACGAGTTCCCATTTGAGGGAACAACAACTTCGTGGAAACCAAGATTGATTAATGTTTAAAATTTGTACCATATATAAATTAATCAAATGTTTAATATTTGTGTGTGTTTGTGTGTGTTTTGTTGTGGTTGTAATAATTTATGTTCTATGTTTATAATACATTATATGATACAGTATCAAAGACAAAGAAGGTCATGAGGCACTTCGCGCACAGTCTTTTCTAAATGTCATGAAACACTTGAGTACCTTCGACTAGCGCCTTTGCTTCTTCAGGAGTTTGGTGAATGTAGCTTAGTTACACATGGAAACAGTGATTAGAAGTATAGTACTTTTTATGGAAGACGGAATATTTAAGACGGAAGATTGATGCAGACGGAAGATTGATGTTGTGGTACCTTATTGAATTTCAGTCGAATTCCTGTGTTCATGCTCGGATATTTGGGGGGGGGGTGCTATAAAAATCATATTTACTTGTCTCAAAATTTCGTATGATATTCACTCTGTATATCGGATAATTTATTGGTCATTTGTTTTTTGGATATCCATTGCTTTTGGTAGTTATATATATTTCAGTAGGAATTAAAGACCAAATGTCCCTCATTTTTGTATTTGTATTTATATTCGAACATAGCATCTGTAAAAATTGAGAAAAATGAAAATAACGAATAGTGATCAATTACGTAAATGCTATAGATAATTTAAAAATGAAAGCATGGCAAACACGGACCCCTAGAAACGAAAGTTGAGGGATTAAATGTCTAGGATGAGTAAAAATTCCCTTTTGAACAGTCACGCCTACAATGACCCCTCTATTTTGATGAAATTAATGGAGATATTCTTAGTCTAAAATTGACATAAAGAACAGAATAATCATTGGTATGAATCGCATCAGACAGCATTCCATTCAACGAAAGGTTTTAACGACCATTGAATTTATGGAATATCCTGAAAACAGCACTTTTGTGAGCATCCTGACCCCATTTAAACATTGAATATATCTAGAACATCTTACATGTATCATGTATCAAATCACTTGAGAACCCAAACCTTATGTCAGTGTGAGAAGGGAACGTTGTTATATGAATATAAGATGATAGTGAATGAAAAGCGAATAGAAGGAACAGTGATCAATCTCATGACTTCTATGAGCAATACAAAACAGAGAGTTGAGCAAACACGAACCCTGGATACACCAGAGTTGGGATCAGGTGCCTAGGAGGAGTAAGCATCCCCTCTCGACGGCTCACACCCGCTGTGAGCCCTATATCTTAATCAGGTAAACGGATATATCCGTAGTCAAAATCAGTGTGTCAAGAACGGCCTAACAATCGGCATGAAACAGGTCAGACAGCATTTCATCCAATGATAGGTTGTATTGGCAAACTAGATCGTTATAACGATGGTTTCAAACGAGAGTGTTAGAACCCATGCGCCATCAACTTGTGTGTCAGTAGCCTTGTGTATTGAATCAGTTGAGATATATAAACACCGTATGCAGGTGATAACGGAATATTGCTACATAAATATGGAAAGTTGACAATGGAGAAGTTGAAATCATCCCGTTTGTCATAAAGTTGAGTTATAAGTATGCCGGTAACGACTATTTTTTTTTTTTTTTTTTTTTTTTGTAAATATCCAAATATTAAGAAGATGTGTAATTTCCCATATTTTGATGTAGCTGGGTTGATTTATTGATTTATGAGTGTAAGTGGATATTATTTATAGATAGAACGTCGTCGTTGTATTTAATTGCCAAGTTGGTCAATTGAAGATAGATCGTCTTCTATTGTAGAAGATATTTTTTTTAAATACTGCCTCCTAGCAATGCAAAAATAATTCACTTAATAAAGGGTGATACATTGGATTTCCGACAAACTATTTTAGATATAATATCCCAAGACAACTAAGATATTGTCAATGGTGAACTTTTAGTACAATTGTTTGTGCGTAGAATCAGAATTATGGTACACAAAGTAATGGTTTTGGATGACTGATCAAAAGATATAAGTATTTCCGTGTTCCATTTCTATTGACGAAGTGACTGACTATGGTATCGAAACGCCTAGTTATATCATTTTTCGGGAGGAATAGTTGTCTGAAATGTTGAAAACTCACACTTCTTGCCTAGATCTAAGTCCAGATGCTATGAGGAGTAAAGTTAGCGGTTTCGTAGAACATTTACTAACTGGATGCTGCAATTTAACATAACTTCTTGACTATTTTTTGTATGGTTTTACGCCTTTTCGCATTACGTCAGCCATTTCTAGGCGTAAACTAACTGAAATATGGTTGAGTGTAATTGTTGGAATTTTGTTGACGGCCCCCGTTGAGCCATCTCTTTTTTTTTGAAATCAGAGAAACGATAGTTTACGTTCTAAGTGGGTTGTGATCCGATGGATATAAAAGTTAAAAATGCGTTCACGGGTAACAATACATATCATTTTATGTGTGGAAAAAATTATATTATAAAAATATTGAAATGTTCCTGTCATTATCACTTGTATGATAATATGATCGTCAATATTTGTAAAAGTAGACGGAACCCCGCGCAAGCGCCGAGAATCACAACTAAACTATATTACATAGAGTAGGAAGGACTTCTTCAATGCGTGTTTGAATTGTTGCGCACATGAATTTAATGAACGATATATTTATTTCAAATGAATGTAAGAACACGTTTTCGATAATTGGGTGCATTAATAATGTTATATGTACTAGTATAATATACTGTAAAATTTGATTATTAGGAAGTCATTTTGAGCTCCAAATTAAATGTTCCTTATATAACATAAATTATCTCTCTCGGTATTGAAAATTATATAATAATTTTACGAATGTGATTGTAATCAGCGATGCAGAATAGTTTACCAAAGACAAAATGAACGGTCGTTCATAATTTCAGAATTTGAAACTCAGTATTGCAAATGTGTTTCTAATGGTAGTGTTTGTCCAATGTGACAATTTAAGGGCAAAATTATGAATACATGTCGTTTCTTCTCGTCAAACGCAAAAATTGATAACAAAATGCACTATATGAATGACAAACAGAAAAAAACTGCTATATTATAAACAGTGGCCTGATTACTTGGCCATGATCAGGGAGTGTAAAACCTGATTTCAGTAAAATGCTTTGACTTTAAAGTTATAAGGCGCAAACTTCCCAAAACAGTACCGGATCATATAATATTTGATATATTTGATAATTTATTATTTTACTTACTATCAAGATCGGTATCATCACAAAACATGCTTAACAAAAATAAAAACTTTTTGTGTTCATCCACGTGTTTGTACATATCAGCAATCGTTGATAAATTATTACAAAAAGTCACAGTATTCAGTTGTTCACAGGGGTTTCGGGCAGCAGTTGATCTGTCGGAACGGTGTGCAAACTGTTGCTCAAGGCGGGAGGCCGCGGGTAACAGTTTGCACACCGGTCCGACAGATCAACTGCTGCTCGAAACCCCTGTCAACAACTGGTGTGTTATACCCATATAGGAAAAATTAAAGCAATGTAGTATATAGTATAGTTTTAGTATACACCTTCATAGTTAAGGTGTTTTTACTATATGTACATGGTTTGCTGATTTTGAATTGGACAGTGCGATTGCCTACATTTAACATCGATTGATTGATTGTATAAATTTAACGTCCCTCTCGGGAATCTTTCACTCAAATGGAGACGTCACCATTGCCGGTGAAGGGCTGCAAAATTGAGGCCTATGCTCGTAGCTTATGGCCATTGAGCAGGGAGGGATCTTCATCGTATCACGCCTGCTGTGACACGGGACCTCAGTTTTTGCGGTCTCGTCTGAAGAACCGCCCTATTTCGTCGCCTCTTACAACAACGAAGGGGTACTGAGGACTTACTTTGAAATCACGAAACTACGTCAACACGAACCAGAAAAATGTTGCTTACCTACGAATATTAGCCTCCACGAATTAAAATGATTCAACAGTATTCTAACTCGGATACATTGGTTTAAAAGAAAACATACCCAAAATCCTAATTAATAATAATATGTTTCGTGTTTCTGCTCTGCTTTTCATCTGCTAACTTCTGTATTTCATCATCAGTCAAATCAGCAAACCTCAAACCAACAGACCAATAATCACGTGATTTTCGTATAACAGCTTTAACAAGAATGAACTAAAAACAAGTAAACTTAACATCATACTTTTGATTCTAGACAAAGATGAGCAAATAATTTTTATATTCTTGCTGTCCCTACGTTGAAAAATTAATTTGCTTTTGTCTTCCATTGCTAGTTATTCAAACGACAGGAAAGATAACTCGAGTTTGTGCCATATGACGTCAACGGTCGACAGTCTTTTTTAACAGTTGATTTAAGTCCTCAGTCCAACGGTCGCCGAAGTAGTTGAAATGTTGAACGTTTTGCGTAATAAATTATATAGGAACTGTTTTTATAACAATGACTTCTATATCACGCAAACAATAATAAAATCGAAAATATCATATTCGATATGTCCTTGTGAGCTCGAAATAAAAGGCACCTCAGAGTCGTCCATTTCTTCTTCATACTTAGATATTTTATTGAAAGTAGATATTAACGGTAAACTAGCAAAACAACCTCATGACAAACGGGACGATTTCAGCCTCTCCATTGTCAACTTCCAATATTTATGTAGCAATAGTCCATTATCACCTTCATATGGTGTTTATATCTCTCAACTGATTCGATACGCAAGAGCTTGTTCTGCGTATAGTCAGTTTTTAAATCGAGGCAAGCTATTGACACACAAGTTGATGGTACCGAGGTTTCAACAGTCTCGATTGAAGTCAGCATTTTGCAAATTATATGGTCGTTATAACGATCTAGTTCGTCAATACAACCTATTATTGGGTCAAATGCTGTCTGACGTGCTTCATACCGATTGTCAGGCCGTTCTTGGCACATTGATTTTGACTGCGGATAACTCCGTTTACCTGATCGGGGTGTAGGGCTCACGGCAGTGTGACCGTTCGACAGAGGATGCTTACTCCTCCTAGACCCTGATCCCACGGCTGGTGTGTCCAGAGGTCCGTGTTTGCCCAACTATCTATTTTGTATTGATTTTATGAGTTATAAAATAAAATCATATCTGTAATATGTGTCTACCTAGGTACTAATAAAAATAAAAATGGTATAAGGGTATTTGGTCTCATCCTACAGTTCAAAAACATGCCTTCTGGGCAATACAACAATAATAAAATGTTATTACACTTAGCATCTTGCAAAACAACAGATAGAGACCAATGACAATATCCCCTGTGTCATCGTGTGACCCAAGAGACCTACTACTGTACTGTATATGATATCATCTAATCCAAAAATTCCTCTGACTTTTACCCCCGCATGTATGTCGCAATATAAAAGCGGGGTTAAGAGTTAGAGGAATCTAGGATTAGATTTTGAACAGAAATAGGACAGAAAGTGACGGACAAAATGTAACGAACAAAATGACCATGGACAAATAATTAAAATTGAAAATTTCATGAAAGTAGGACAAAATGGTCTGAGGACAAAAAGTCTCAGTTAATAAGAAAATAAGAAAACGTTGACTTTTATATAAAGAATTTATTAAAATTTCAAACTTTAAATCTTAATAATAATGATAATAATTTAATGACTATTATTATTTTTTCTTTTATCATATTTATTGTCAAATACGAATTAGATTTATAGAAAAGGAAAAGAACGAATTGTCAGTAAAGGTCATATAATAATTGCTATATTATAGGATTAAACATTCTTTTTGAAGAATTTATCGCTGTGTAAACTCCGGACATTTTACTCACAAACTGAATAAAAGTGCGAAGCACTTTTATGTTAAGTTTGTGAGTAAAATGTCCGGAGTTTACACAGCAATAAATTCTTCAAAAAGAATGTTTGATTCTTATAATTCCAATTCATTCACTTTATAAACAATTGCAAAAATTTGAATAGTTTCTCCGCACTATGTTATTTGTTTTCAGACGTGTATGAATGCATCGCGTTTTCGGATTTATTGATGTGTAAACTCTTGTTCAGCTTTATTTTTGTCTAATCAAAACAATTGTAACAAATAACATTGGAATCATAAACAAGTTAATGATTTGTGTGTGTTTCTTTTTAAATATTTAATAATGAACTGAAAGTGCTGAATTTGACATAAAGTAAATTTTTGATTTTTTCCTGTGACTTTTTTATCCTATATGATCGAAATTCGTCATTGTGCCTTTTGTCCTGTGATTTTTGTCCTTCTACCTAGATATCATCTGCATGAATACGTATGGATTACTAAGATATCGACAATGCGACCCTGGTGCTAGTGAAACAAGTTAAAAGGTGTGCTGAAGTCAAGTTATTTAGAGCCTAAACATTTTTAAAGGTTTGGTGCAGGCACATATAACGTTGTTATTTCAAAGTGGGGGTGGAGGGGGTGACTTCACAATTGTTTAAACATTCTTCAAAATCCTAAATCAGTTGAGGTAGGCACCTTACACAACCTAATGAATCCCCCTAACCTTTGATTTCTTAAAGTTAGGGAGGATGGATCCATTCAGTACATCGGTTCAATTTATACCTTTGGGCTTACATTGTACATTCTTAAACATTCAGTATTACTGTTTAAAAAAGGTGTGGGGCACCCAATATATCTTTTTAAATGTGGGAATAATTTTCAATAAACATACCTTCCCCTATCAGACTAGCAGACGCAGTCATAGCCCTCAACTCAACTCAAAACGGGTTAGATGTTTAAGTCTGGCTTTAAACAGGTGAACACACGATCGCTGACTTCTTTTCCAATAAAAACACTGTACATTTTGATGTTCCTTGCATTATTTCTACTCCAATTTCAAAGTAGTTGTGAAATTTATGCCTGCTCTGCACAGTATAAGATGACTAACCGGCAGAGCTATACCTGTGCAGTTCGTATTATATATGACGTGGTAAAATATTGAATTCAAACTTTGAAACACTAAATCGTATTTAAGTCGCAGTTTGTACCAAAATCATAGACATTTGATAACATCCATGCTATTTCCCTCCAGTGTAAAAATGTTTTTGCAACCTTCATTTACCAAACGAGTTCGCCTTCAACAAGTTTTATTACAATTTCAAAGGTGCAGTTCTTGTTTATTTCTGCAAATTCCTAAAATTCCCATCATGACATTGTGAAAATTATAATGTTTAACCAAGTAAACCAATCAAAACTATATTATATGCGTTCTATCAGACACACCGTTGAATGTTTTATAGGAATGAAAAGTGTTCAGTGAACTTTGGTAAACCTTTTACGGGATTCCACAAATATCTACAATCGTGCAAACAAAGACTACTGTTTTTATAGATAGTTCTAAATATATGCTCTCAATAGAAAATATCGATATGCCCATTCACTGGGTTTCGTTTGGATATTGGGAATCCATAAAAGTGATAATTTTCAATCAAAATTATCAAATGGCAGTGGGTTAAAATGAATTGGGGATTTCCTGTATATGTGATGACCAACAGGTAATACTTTCGCTATATATGACCCCCGAGGGTCTCTACAGCCCAGTAGCTAAGTACTTCGTTACTAGCTTGAAAATACGGATGTATATTTAATTGCTGTTATAAAATTTAGGAATTCATTTCAAAATTAAGGATTATCTCCCTCATGCATAGCTCTTATCCTTGGACAAATTTGGCTCCACTTGTTTGGCACGCTGTTTTTGGCTATATTTAGATCCAAAACTTCATAGTTATTTCGGATTTCAAAGATTTCGGTTGAGCATCACTGAAGAGACATTATTTGTGGAAATGCGCATCTGGTGCATCAAAATTGGTACCGTATAAGTTTTACATGCTAGTGACAATACTCTTTTGATTATGTATAGAAGATCCCTATTTCCTGGTGTGTCATGAGTAATATTCTTTTTCATTTTTGCACGGTTTTTTTTTCATAGACATGCTCTTAAAGCATATTCTGCCTTTTTTTCTCAGTCAAGGGTATTTGCAGAGGACGATATGGACGTCACATAAATGAAGAAATTAGAATAGTGTTAATTGGTAAAACTGGGAGCGGAAAAAGTGCAACAGGAAACTCCATTTTAGGGGAACAAATGTTTGAATCATCTATCTCAGGGTCATCCGTCACAAGTAAATGTTCCAGACAACACGCACTTCGATTCACTAAACGAATTCAAATTGTTGATACGCCTGGCATTTTTGACACTAGGCAATCAAATGAAAAAATTCAGGAGGAAATTGCAAATTGCATAGATATCACATCGCCCGGTCCTCACGCTTTTATTTTGGTACTAAGCATTTCAAGATACACGGAGGAAGAGGACAAATCCATTTTGCATTTTGTCAAACATTTTGGTGATGACATCTTCAAGTATTTCATTGTCCTTTTCACTCGAAAAGATTATCTTGACGAGGAAGGACAAACCATACAACAATATATTGAAACCGTTCCTTCTAAACTAAAATTGATTATTCAAAGGTGCGCTGGCAGAGTCATCGCATTCAACAATAGACTTAACGGGGACGAAAATTACGCACAAGTTGTGGAATTACTATCGATGATATTGAAAAATGTAGAGAACAATGAGGGCATGTGTTATACAAATAAAATGTACCGTGAAGCTGGAAAACTTACTACGGAAAGGAAAGAGGAGGAATTGAAAAGGGCCACAGAAGAAAAAGAAAAAGAATTGAAAACACTCGAAAATATATTAGATGAAAAGCATAAAGCCGAGTTTGCGGAGCTAGAGAAAAGGCGTCAGATGACACGTAGACAACTTGAATCGTTGCAGATAAAGGATCAGCAAAATGAGAAAGAATCAAAATTGCTGCAGCAGCAGTACAAAACATTACAAAGGAAATTGGAATACAAGAAAATGGATCAAAAGAAAAAAATATGAAACTATACGCTCTGTACCACCATCTAGTTGGGATAAAAAATCATATAGTTAGATTTTTAGTGTTGTTTTAAATGGACACTAACGTCATAGTAAAGAAACACAGTGTTTAAATGTAATTCGTCATTTTTTCGTTTGCTAAAAATATTCTGACAAACAACACAATGAGATATTGTTCCTAGATACATCAAAGAAGAGAGAAGTTTTACTATACGTGAACACAAAACACTCATATAATAAATGTAGCGCTAAACCATGGCGTATTTTAGGGTGGTCCCTACCACAACATTTATGAATACAATTGTGAATGTAATTGACAATCCATTTCTTGTTAGTTAATAAACAAGATATTTTAAAATATCTTTTGAGGGCACTCATTAACGCATTCATATGTTTGTGTTTTCTTACCCAATTGTACATGTTATGCTTTAATGATACATGTATATCATTTACCTAGTGTTCTAGTTTACTTTCAGTGCATGTCATGTAACTGTCACTGTCTAACAAGCCTTTTCCATTAACGGTTTAGTTCATGATATTCCAATTTGACATTTTGTTCTTGTTGGCAATATGGGGACGCCTTTTTTTACTTGTCTATTCCATTTATTAATCTTTGATCGCTATTCAAAAGTTTGAAAATCAGTTTTACTTATCTATCTATGAAATATGTCAACTGTATTGCGTACGAGGAAAATATATTGATTAACAATATAATTAACTTATGACATATTTGACCATGCGTTTCTGTATATTGCATCTTCTTGCCCTGTAGTTTAACTTACACTAAGGGGTTTGAACAAACAATAAATACTGAAACATTTATTCTACCATTCGTATTTATGATATCAGCTTTTGAGTTGTCAAATTCCCATATTTATATAGCAATGTCACTTTACCACCTACATGTACATAATGTGTCTATGTCTCTCAAATGATTCTCTATGCGAAGGCATGTTCTGCGTATGTTCATTTTTTTAATCGAGGCAAACCACTGACAAATTTGTTAAAGTACAAGATTTTCTCGAGTATCGTTTGATGTAAACATTTCGCCAATTCTATGGTGGTTATCATGATCTAAGTAAATATAAGCGGTCACTGGGTCGAATGTTATTTGGAGTGTACTATGCAAATAGTTAGGCCGTTCAGGTCGTTCTTTAAATATACCAGAGGTGGGATAAGGTGGCTAGGAGGAGTATATATATATATATATATATATATATGCAAGATGAAGATAACGAACAGTGATCAATCTCATAACTCCTACAAGCAATACAAAACAGACAGTCGGGCAAACACGGACCCCTGGATACACCAGAGGTGGCATCAGGTGCCTAGGAGGAGTAAGCATCCCCTGTTGACCGGTCACACCCGCCGTGAGCCCCATATCCTGATCAGGTAAATGGAGTTATCCTCAGTCAAAATCAGTGTGCCAAGAACGGCTTAACAATCGGTATGAAACACGTCAGACAGCATATGACCCAATGCGAGGTTGTATTAACGAACTAGATCGTTATAACGACCATAGAATTTGCGAAATGCTGACTTCAATCGAGACTGTTGAAATCCCTGTACCATCAACTTTTTTGTCAGTAGCTTACCTCGATTTAAAAACTGACTATACCCAGAAAAAGCTCTTGCATATCGAATCAGTTGAGATATATAAACACCATATGCAGGTGATAATGGAATATTGCTACATAAATGTGGGAAGTTGACGATGGAGAAGCTGAAATCATCCCGTTTGTCATACAGTTGAGTTGTTAGTTTGCCGTTAATGTCTACTTTCAATAAAATATCTAAGTATGAAGCAGAAGTGGACGACTCTGTGGTGTCCTTTATTTCCAGCTCACAGGGATATATCAAATCGACATATGAATGAAAGCTATCATTGTTAATAAACAAAACGTCATCGATATATCTAAAAGTCGAATTGAAGGTCACAGCGAGAGATTTTTTCTTCTCACGTAGAAGTTTTTGAATAAATTCTGCTTCATATGAATATATATATATATATATATATATATATATATATATATATATATATATTATATATATATATATATATATATATATATATATGCCGTTATTGGCACACTGATTTGACTACAGATAGCTCCGTTTACCTGTTCAAGATATAGGGCTTACGGCGGGTGTGACCGGTCGACATGGGATGTTTCCTCCTCCTAGACACCCTGTACCACATCTGGTATATCCAGAGGTCCGTGTTTACCCAACTATCTATTTTGTATTGCTTATAGAAGTTATGAGATAAATCACTGTTCGTTATCTTCACCTATCGTGCATAAATGGAATATGAACTGCCTTAACATACCCGCGCATCTTTTAAAGTGCGGTTTTAAAAGGTAGCGTGTATTTAATCAACATGTTGTAAACATTTCAAATCCTGGTTTTAAATGATTGAATAAGGTGTATTCGTTTTTGTGACTAAATCCTCAATCATAAGATAAATATATGACATGTAATAAGTATTCACTTCTAGAAAATAGGATCAATTATCTATAATTTTCGCCTTTATGTACGGATGTGTCTTAGATCTTAGTCTGATATATTTCGGCTTCCACATGTGGGATTTGTCTAGCCCTGTTTTGCTCATACAAAGTATTTATTTCAGTATATTAAATGATTTGTAATCATTCGATGTGTTGTTTTTGCATCTTATTTTCTGTTAATTCGATTTTTTTTTTTTTCTTTTTTTTTTTTTTTTTTGTATATTATCATTTTTATCGATAATCATTTTCTTCTTCTTTGAATGTTTATATTTTGTAACTAATACTTTGTCTTTCCAAAATACTTTGTATATTAACTGTTCCAGTATAGTTGAATAATATATATGCTAGTATTGACAATGGTACAACAATTTTATTAGTGGAATGTTTTATTGATACATGCAAAAACTTTACGCATTACAAGAAAGTCACGACATTATTCGAAACGTTATAATGACATTTGTGACATTATAACTTAATATATGATTTACAAAAACTTCATATCCATAAAGCATTATTCACGGAGTTTTAAGATCAATCAGGGGAATAAGCTGATACGTCCGGACTCTAATATTTGTTTAGATGATCAGAAAATTATCCGCAAAGTTGGATGAAAAATGTATTCACCACACCTTTGTTGCACGTTTTAGTCAATTGTTTTTGTTTAAACCTCGTATTTTAATTACAAATCAAAGGACAAGGGACGTTATTGGCTATATACCGCCGAGATTTTTTTTCTTCATTTTTTCAACTTTCATACTATGCTTAATTATTCTTTTTATTTACACAACTAGGATGTTCTTCTAATCCCACTTACATGAAAATGACGTAATATTTTATTATGACGTCATGAATATACACTAAAGATGAGCTGTTTAGCGGAATCTGTTGATTTGAAATAAATTATGAATAAACTTTAGCAAAAACTAATACTTTTGCATGCAACAACAAGATTTATATTTTGTTTAATTATCCATTAATATTCTTCTTTCATTATCAATATGGTGTCGGTTGTTGGCTGCAAACAATAGGAATTTTAAAAAAGAATGAATGCGAAATCGGCTGTTTTCGATACACAAAGTCAATATTGCTATGGGAACAACTTGACCAGCCTAATTACACTTCAACTTTTATCAATCTTATAAAATATATAATATATGTGTTGTGATGATTGTTACTAAAAGTGTATATTAGTATTGACGTACGCCCCCTCCATGATTAGGAATACTGGAGTATAACCGTAAGGTGATGTAGACACTACTCTCTCTCTCTCTCTCTCTCTCTCTCTCTCTCTCTCTCTCTCTCTCTCATGTCAATGTGTTCTGGATAGGCCTGGCCCGCACATTGAAAAACGAAAATACATGCATGATATTTATTAAATTCATTTTTATGAAAGGTCTGCTGTAGTTACATATACTGTCTCTTGGAAATAGACGCGTAGCATCATTTATCGGGGGGGGGGGGGGGGGGGGGGGGAGGAGGGGGGGGTCGAAGGATAAGTTGGTAGTTAATTAGCAAATGAAAAAAACCTTTCTGCCTGATCTTCGAATTCTTAAATTGTCGGGGGTGGAGGGTTTTCCTTCGCTACATGGGTTCAATTACTAATTTTAAGCCTATTTTTTTCTCATTCAATACTACTATCAAGAATATGGGGGGGTCACTCAATATATCCTTATTCGCATATGAAAATAAGTGCCTGGGAAAAGCAGTTACATATACCACATTGTCTATGCATGTACTCTAACAACTTCCCAGAGTCCGTTCTAGATTTGGACTGAATGTCGGTGCATGCAATGACATGCCCACTGACTGATGTATTTTCATTTATCAAAGATGAACACTATATGGGGAGAGATAGTTGGAACTACTTTGTTGATCATTTAGGGGAATGTAAAGATATAAACACGGACACATTTTTGTGAGGCTTTTAAATACATTGGACGCATTTTTGTGAGGTTTTTAAATGCATTTGCTATATGAAATATACCATCTGAAGTTACATGCATATTACTTGACGTGTTTTACTGTACCCAAGAAAATAATATCCCATTCATGCAACATAAATTTGTATCGTTTAGTATATGTACATTTACCACACTTTATTCAATTTTCATGTATTTTGTAAATACTCACAGCATATTTTATTCGTATGTACTGTAACATGTATATTGCATACACATGTAAGCAGACCTGTTATATAGTCCTTGGTGTACATGGCATAACAAGTACATGTAATTTATCCGACTCAATCGACAATTTTTGACAAATACACGCATTTATTTTCCTCACTAATTAACACAAGAGTCTTCCGCAAAATGTCTATGACCACGATAAAGTTACATGTAAATGAATTATGTATTTTCCATAGCATGCCAGTTTTCAATTGTCTTTGATCTCAATGAGTATTTTTATATAAAAAGTTAAAATTGTAACTTTTAGAAAAATATTCTAGAAGAATCAGGGGACTAAATCCTATAAGGTCGATGACGTCGTTCCGAAAAAGCGACCGTCGGAAGATAGCGTCAGAGTTAACAATGCAATATTTTAACATTATTTTCTCAATATCAGCAACAAGTAAATGGTACATGTTATATATGAATGAAACGAGAAAATTTTCAGCTTTCTACCTGCAAAATATGATCGGTTTTTGAAGCGCGGCCAATTTTGGCCAATAACGTCCCTTGTTCTTTATTTATCAAAAATGTTCATGTAATATTCATTCATACATTGTATAGGTATCCCCCTTGGATAATTGATGGAATCATTCTTAGATATCCATTGTTATTGTAGTTGTTGATTTATATTTCAGTGGGAAATAAACAATACATGTCACTCGTTTTTGTGTTTGTATTTGTATTTAATATGTTCGTACAGAACAAGCGCAAGATGAAGAAAGTGAAGATAGCAGACAATGATCAATAACAAAGATCCCATGGACAATACAAAATGAGATCAGTGCAAACGTGGACCTCCTAGAATCCAAAGTGGAAGACCAGGAATCCCCTGTTGACCGGTCACACCTGCTGTGAGCACATTTTTGTCAGCATTTTGTCACGATTCAAATATTGAACATACTCAGTACATATTCTGATTTATCAACTCAGTTAAGAAACAATATATCATGTACTTGTGACAATGGAATGCCCCTATATAAATGTAGGGAGATGATGATAGTGAAGCTAAAATTATCCTGTTTTTCTTGAAATAGAGTTGTTAGTTTGTTGTTAACGACTATTTTCTGTAAATATCCAAATACTAAGCAGAATGAAAGATTATGTGATATTTCAAATTTCGAATTCACTGGGGTATATCTAATCGAATGAATTTACACGCATAATTTCTGTAACATTTACTTTTCTACCGTCGGTCTATTGAGTATGTAAATTGAAAAACGACCAATGTATCACTAGAAATACAATATAATGTCAACAGCGATATTTCACAGTATTAACTTCCAACACGCAGAGAGAATATCACCGATCATAACATACAGTACAGATCAAAACACGGTGTCCCGTGGACTGAAAGTCTACGCTCTTGCGTGGGCCTACATAAAATTCGGTGTCTTTGAAATTACACTTTCTGCATATTCTATAACAGTTGTGTAGACCTTTCAAATTTAAAGATGAATATACATTTACCCACGTGTCAACAATTGGGAAATGGTAGTAGCATCGTCAAGTGCTGATTTTAAACGAGACATCTGAAACCCCTGTAACGTCAACTTATTTCTCAATAGCTTGCCTCAATCTAAAAACTGCTCATGCGTAGAACATCCTATTGCGTATCAACTCAGTTGAGATACATCCTCATCAAAGGCATTTGATAATTGAATATTGCAACATGAATATGGGATTTTGATGATGGAAAAAACTAAATTATCCCGTTTGTCATAAAGTTAAGTTGTAAGTTTGTAGTTAACATCTATGTTCAATAGAATATACTATTATGAAACAAATGTAGAAGGATTTGCAGTGTCTTTTATTTCAAGTTGACTGGAATATATGGAATCAATATAGTAATGAAAATGGGTACTGTTAATACATGAAACGACGTCCATATATGAAGACCACAGTCAAGATAACGAATCGTATGAATCTCATAAATCATTCAAAGAATACAAGATTAAGAGTAGAGTACGTACGTATCCCGGGACATACCAGAGATGGAATCAGTGAGTAATAACACAAAATCAATAAAGAGAATACAAAAATTAGAGCAGGGTGGATACCAGTGAGGGGTGATGGATAAGAATCACCTGTTGACCGGTCACACCTGCTGTAAGCCCTCTATAGGGATCAAATAAACGTCACAATCCGTAATCTAAAGATTGATATACATGTATAGAACATACTAACAATTTGTATGAAACACATCAGACAGCATCCATTTAATAACAGGTTTTATTTCCTAATAAGATTATAACAACCACAGAATTTAGGAAATGCTGATTTTAAATGAGTCTGTTATAAATTCCCTTTGACAACACACAAGAGTGAACATCCGTAGAGCATGTTCTCACGTATCAAATCAGTTGAGAATTAAAATTTAATGTGCTTGTGACAATGGCATATTACTACATAAATAAAGTTCTCGATAATAAAGCTAAAGTTTTCCTGCTTTCATAAACTATAGTTTTTATTTTGCCGTTAATTTCTGCAAATACCCATATATTAAAGATGCATATGCTCCAATTTTCATACTATTATTTTTTTTAAATATTATTACTACGGTATTCTATGAATTAAAAAAAACAAGACTCTATTAAACATTTATTTAAAACACTACGGTTTTAAAGATATAAATGAAAATATTTTCAATAGACAGTCTGTCTTTTTGAAACTCTTGTCTTTCCGAAAAAAGCCGAGTGCTGACCACGTGACCGTCTTATTAGCATACTGCGCGATAAACAAAGCAAAAATGGCGGAAGACGAAGACAGAGAAAAGAAAACGTGGAAAGAGTAGGGAGAGTGGCCACTCTAACGACATCAGAGAGAAAAAGAAGGAAGAAGGAGTATAACCAGGAACTGGCAGCAAGTAGAATTTACATTGGAGGAACAATCGAGAAGTGGAAAAGTCTTCAACAACAGACGAAAACGAAGACGGACGAAGAAATGGCGACAATGTTGCTGGAACGGTAGAGAAATCAGCAAAATTGGGCCAAATTATCAATTATGTGTTTCAGAGAAAATATGTTACTTTGAAATAGAAAAACAAGTGTAGATAGTTAAACTTACAAAGTTTACAAAAGCTCTCAAAATATTTCGTCATTTGAAGAAATGAAAGGCTCGTCTGAATTTTATTCTGTTTTTCATTTCAAAGTCAATGATGATTTGAATTCATTCAACAAATATGTAGATTTGTTTATAGTATGTCAATGTCTTTTTGGTTGACATACAAAAGAAATCCGTTTACCTGGTCAGGATATAGGGCTCAGGGCGGGTGTGACCGGTCGACAGGGGATGCTTACTCCTAGGCACATGATCCCACTTCTGGTGTGTCCAGGGGTCCGTGTTTGCCCAACTATCTATTTTGTATTGCTTATAGGAGTTATGAGATTGATCACTGCTCGTTATCTTCACCTTTCATACAAGTAACGTATTACTTTTTTAAAAATACATTTACTTTTGTCATCTAAATAAAACCTGAATGAACTATATTGGAAAATATAATTCTGCGGAAGACATGTAAATATATTTTGAAACATCCGTGGATCAATTGTAAAACACTGACAAAAACATACAAAAGAAGAAAAGATAGGCAAAACCAATAATGATTCATTTGCTTCATCAATTTCAGACAAATTACTTTGTACTGGTGTTGATGTTCCGGACAGGATATCTGTATGGCATCCAAGTCAAAACACTCTTCGCTGTTTGTTTCTTTTTAAATTGAAACACTAACTTCCTATTTGTCTCGGGACTTCCGGTCTGGTGTAAGGATTGTCGGCTGTCACTGTCTCTAACACTGTCAATATCATGCGATGTCTGCAAATTTAGCATGTGAAAATGTCAATGAGCAGTTTTCAGGTTTAGTTTGAGCATAGCAATGTGTGGTTTGTACAATTTTCGACACATGTTAACATAGTTATCAGAATATTACACTGTTGTTCTGAGTGATAAAAATGGTCGTTTCGTTGTAAAGCGTGTTTACTGACGATGGTGTAGAGTTTGTACCATAAAATTACAAAAATCAGATAAATTTAGAGGGAAACTTCCAAAAACAATGTGATTAAGGAATAAAATGTTGGGAAGATAATGATATGGAGTGATTAAGTTCAAAGCTATATTTGGTAGTCCGTACCATTGATAATTCGGATATGGTAAACAACGCTGACAACGAAAAATAATATGATTACCAGAAGAACACGATTAAACAACAAACGATGTCAATCAAAAGACACAGATCTAGCATTAAAATCAACACTCCAAGAGGTGAAAGGGAGAGCAGTCTAAGGAAAGAGATACGGTATTGTATTTCAAGCTAATATATTTTTCGAGGTCAGACCAATTAAAGCCGTATTCTAGAAATTCTGATATCGCAACATAAAGAGCTATACGAATCCGAACATATGTTAAATTACAATAATGTTTTACCATAGTTTAGAGGTCTGAAGATGATATATTAATGATATACTAGTCTTCACGGTCAATACATTTTTTTCTTATTATCAGCCCCCCACCCCTCCTTATTTTTAAAAAAAGAGAATAAAAGCCACAATGTCGAGACTAGAATATGAAAGAGAGAGAGAGAGAGAGAGAGAGAGAGAGAGAGAGAGAGAGAGAGAGAGAGAGAGAGAGAAATTTATAATTGTAATGATTTCTTATGATGTACTAACATAATTAGGAAGTATTGAAGGTTAAACAATAATCGCAATTTTGGGAATTCTCGTTATGGCTAAATTAAGGAACTCAAGGTCAGAGCCTTGAAACGAGGGAAACGAATTGTATTTATATTAATCATACAAAATAAGATATCTTTTCGGGTGAATTTTGGCGATTAGGCTGTGGAAACTGATTTTCACTAAGGATTTATCCTGGATTCATGCTCGTGAAATCATTCAAATTATTCATTCCACATGAACGGAATTATTTCAAACGATGCATCCATAATTTATCTGTGCTCTTTCTCTCTGCATCGGTCCATATTGGGTTATGATCAATAAAAACCACTTGCATGGCTTGCCAAATGTGACCTTCTTTGTTGAAGTGTTCCCCTACAGGTTCGGTCACGCGTTTGGTTTTGATGGTTGATCGGTGGTAGTTGGTCCTAAGTCTGATGTTTGTAGTTTCCCCAACATATTGTTGTCCACATTGTTTACCATTGATGAGGTATATGCAGTTGTTGGCTTTACAGGAGAGTTGACCCAATATTTTATACGTTTTGTCTGTAGAGAAGCTTTGGAACGTTTCTGAATCATGGTTAAATTTGCAAAGCAAACAGCGCTTGTCAGAGCAAGTTGAAAAGCCTCCATTGGGTAGGGGTTGTCTAATCTGGCCCTTACCACCAAATCCTTGATATTCCTGGGTCGTTTGAAGGACACCATTGGTGGCTCCCCAAATTCTCTTGCCAATCTAGGATGATCCAAGAGTTTAGGGAAGTTATCCTTTAGGATTTTGTTTAGGTCCCTCCATGTAGGGTGGTAAGTGGTGACCAGAGGTACTCTACAGCATTTCGTTTTCTCCCTATACTGCAACAGTGAAGACATGTCAATGGCATTAGTGACAGATAGCGGCCTGTAACCTCGTTTGCATAAATGATACTTTAATTGTTGACCCTCTCGTTCAAAGGATTCCTCACTGGAACAAATCTTCTGGCACGAATTCCTAGGCCTTTCGGTACACCCTTGAAAATGTGATGTGGGTGACAGCTGGATCACATTAGATGTAAATGGGCGTCGGTCGGTTTGGTATGGAGATCAAATTCAATTTCACAATTTCTAAGAGTGGATTTTGTATCAAGAAATATATTGGTGGTATCTGAAATATCCACTGTGAACTTAATACTATGGTGAAATGAATTGACAAAGGACACAAACTTGTCCAGACTTTCCCTTCCTTCGACCCATTTGATTTCTATGTCATTGATGAACCTAATCCAGCTTAAGGGTTTATTGTATCTCCTATGTAATTTGTAAGATATGTTTTGATTGTTCAGCAATCTGGGTGTAAATTTTCATACACTGCGTTGAAGCTGCGGATATATATCGCAACGTCATATAACATTGTTTCTCTGCAGTAAATTGATAATCATATTTCCAAACTTCTTTATTAGAGGGGCCTGTGTTTGTCCCACTTTTAATTTTATATTCTTTGTGATAATTGTGAGATTGATCACTGTTCGTTATCTTCACTGTTTTATTTTACCAATTCCAATAACATATGAATACATATTCTATGTAAATGAAATGATTCAAATGAATCGTTTAGGCCTTTTTACTCTTTAGCACTCATATGTGTACAAAGCGGGACAACTCACATAGACATCGTCTGCAAAAATTTTTTTTTTTTCGTTAACGATTTATAATTGGTTACATGGGAAACAAAGCTATCCAAGTCCAATCAAAGGGGGGGGGGGGGGGTCGCAGACTTACCTCATGGTGTATGGAATGCAAACGGGGTAAATTCTTCTACATACCTTGACTAGACCTGCAAAATTAATAATGCAAAGTGCACTATCTATTGGATAAAACATGTCTACTTTTGAGATATATTTGATAATGAAAATGTATTCAACACACTATTTCTATATATTTTTCTCAGATATTTGTTACGTAAAATCTTCTATAGGAATAGCAGTACCAACGCGATTGTAAAATTAAGGACACATGAAAGACAATGATTAGATTGTGTTAATATGACTGATTGTGTGACTGGTTAACAGAGAATGTGTTTACTCCTCCTAGGCACCTGGTGTTTCCAGAGGTCTACTCTCATCTCAGTATTTTTAGAGGATGTATAACATTGATCAATGTTCGCCACATTCAATCTTTTTTAATGTGACAAGTAGGAGGATTAATATGTTAAGAATGACGTCACAATGACATGACGCCACAAACGTTACTGAACTCCGCACCATCGTTAACAAACCATCGCACTTTGGAGCGACCATCGCACTCTAGAGTCTTACACACACACACACACAAATACATACATACATACATACATATATATATATATATATATATATATATATATATATATATATATATATATATATATATATCTTTTTACATTATTTTGTATGTCACATGCATATTTATCGATTTGATTATTTTGGGTTGACAGTCTGTGTAATTATTGTTCTGAAGATCAGGCTGTCAGTGGTCGACAAATAAACAGGGACTTATCTTTTACATGTCCTTATTGAAAACAGGAATTCACAGTGTTTATATAATATGTATGCAAATTTGATAATGATACCAACATTAAAATAATCAACGGGAAAATTAATGTAATTCTGTGCTGATGTGTTGTATTTTAATATTAGCTACTCAATAAATGTTGTTTTACTATGTCGTTGTGTCTCATTGAGGTGTAATGTATAAAGAACTATCTATACCTTTACATTTAACTCTTTATATAAAAACTACCCACAGAAATAAATAGTCGAGATCAATATGATGCAAAATACAAACACACATGTTCGTTTCTTGCTATTAATTTCATACAAAAGTACATTTTTCTCTATCTTCATTAAGATTTACTAGATGATTTAGTATCCGTTAATGCAGAATTCTTTACTTGTTAGAAACGTAATAGTGTTATAGTACGATAGTATAAAATTTCACGGCGTAATTAATCAGGAATACTTCAGCACATAATTTACTTCAAATTTAGTTATTTATATATATAGAAGAATAACAGGTTAGGATAGTTGTATCATTGTGTGGATTCGAGAAATATATTTTTAAATTATAAGTGCAATATTGATTACTTCTAATATTGTTTTCTATAAACTTGAAAAAATATAACATAATGTCAAAATATCATAAGAATCACATTAATTGTAACTTTCTTACACGTGTACAACTTCAGTTCCAAGTATACAAATTCTTCTTTCGTCTTTTGCAGAATCGTTGAATTTTCCTTAACAAGAGGCCAACAGGCCTAAAAGGTTATCTGAGTATAATAGGTCATACATAGACCTGTCAGGGAGCTTCATGTGTGCATTTAAGGTAAAAAAAAAAACCACTCATTGAATTTTTTCCAATTTTATTTATTATAATATTTGGACTTTATCCTAAAACATATTAAAAAATCAACAAAAGTAATCAGGTTAATTTTTAAGAAAAACGAGATTGAAAAGGCAAAAAATGCCAAAATTGAGCAAATTAACAAAGAAGCCAATAAAATTTTTATTGACACCAGAAATATTCTTTGTCATATAAAGTTATGTAAATTAAACACAAACGGATAAAAAAATCAACATTAATTAGAAATTCAAAATACATCTAAGGGAAACATTGGGATGATTGGACCTGGCAATTGGCCAAATTCACCCTAAATATGGCGTTTTTCAAACACTTTCAGGCATAAATTTTCTGACAACAAAAAAATTCTGCTCATAAAATTTCCTTTTTATTTCATTTTTACAATAAGTCAAGTAGTATCTAAAATATTGAATAGAAAAAAATATACCAAATGAGGTTTAATCTGAAACTATGTCAGAATTTGTAACCCTAACCCCTCCCTTCCAGAAATGAATTTTAAGAGATACAGTCAGCAGAGATAAACTATTGACCTTAAATGATTAAGCATTCCCAAATTATCACTTTGAGCATTCAACATCACAATCCTAGTAATTTCTATGAGCCATTTAAGAATGATTTATAGTGTTTGCTATTGCAGTTGACCTTTTTGCACTCACAATGATTGCCTAAATATTTAGTTATTTTTCATACAATTTCTTGTAATAACTGGACCCAATATATTACCTATACACATTTTTTGATAGAAATTGATATCACTATACAATATAATACACCAAATGTTTAAATAACCATTTCATATTTCAATAAATAATTAATAGCAATGGAAAGAAACCCATATCGCATGGACTGCCCATGGATCACTAAGTCCATCTGTGCCCTCACATATAGGTGTGTCTTTCATAAGTTTAAGATTCCTAATTGTAGTTTCACAATGAACCAAAAACTCATTATTGGATAACTGAGAATGCATGTATATTGCATTAACTAACTCTAATATTCCCCAGGTGAAGGTCATGTTCACTGTATGTATAGGCGGGGTGGGGGGGGGGGGGGGGGGGGGGTTGTGAATTAGTTCCATTATTAAACTTTTCTAAAAATCTGATGTACATTAATGTATCAATGATGTATGTTTCAACTAAATTCATAATTACAATTAAAATTCAAACAAATTGATTGAAATTATAAAATTGGTATCCTACCATGTCATTGTGCATATTTTTTACTAATGTATCTGAGAAAGAATAATCAACAGTGAAATTTCCTTTACATCTATGCAATATTATTGTCTTTCAAAAGGCATGTACATGTAATACACAAGTACATGTACTTGTTTTCCCTTAAATTCACAATTTAGTTTAAAGTATGTTGTACAACATCCACTGCTCTGAGCTCATAAATCAATTAATGTTTTTCATCCAAGTCCCCAAATTTTGCAGTAGTTCTTTAATCTTCGGAACTTGATCAAACATGTTTAAATTTGTGGAGCTGTGTGGGTCCAGGGGATATGTCATCATCACTGTAAATGGGTACCTGTTCAAAATATAGATAAATATATTTAAATATAGCAAAAAGATGAATATCTGATATACTCAGAATTGTCTTTACAAATGCTGTCTGATCTTTATCTAAAGAAAATATAGTACCTCTCTTGCTGTTAAACTTGTTGACTCGAAACCCACTTCAACCTGCACTTGTTCTATCTAATCTCCATTGGTCCTCAGACTAATGCCTAGAAAAAAGATCATCATAATTGATATTTGCACAGTTAGGTCTATATTATACCATTGAGTAATTAGACTGCATCAGACAATGTAAATTCTAAAATTGTGTCTCAACACATATTCAGTGAAAATTTAAATACTGATGTTTCAAAATTATACATTGCAATATGAGATGACATATATGTTTTCATAAACTGCCATTGACTCATCATATCTGTTTTATTTACAAAATGTGGGTCAAGAGAAGGACATACGTGTAGTATACATATTAATACTTATACATACAATGCATACTGTACATTTACCTATGAGAGGGCATATGCAGACTTGTGATTGATTTACATTATTTTTAAAAAGGTTTTGCCAACCTACATGTTTGTGTCAAACACGAAACCTCAGGTTTGATATATTTCTTAGGTCACTGAAATTTCAAAGTAATAGTATATGTACACATTAGTCTACGGAATTATAATACAACAGATGCCCCCCCCCCCTTCCACTTTTTATCCGGTTCTCCCATACCCCTAGATAGTAAATCTATACAGATATTTGTTTTTCATCACTTTTATACATGTAGTTCAAGGTATGTTATTTTCGTGACGGTTATTTTCATAACGATATTTTCTTAATAAAAGAGTTGTAAGAACCCATATTTACAAATGTGGTATACATATACATGCCGCCCGTTGACATTTACATGCACAGGTTGGAGTTATTTTTCATGCACACGTGGAATACATATATACATACAAAATAATACATCTACTGTATGTCGTGTGTTTAAACTTACAGATGTTATCATAAATCGCGTGTGAAATAGCAGAGGAAATGTGAGTTGAACTTTTGAATGCAAATTTATCAGTTGATGGCATTTTTTTCACTCACCAAACGTACTTATGATGGCTATTGGTACTTTGCGGAACGGAACGAAACGGAACGGAACCAATTGTGGGGTACCCTAAGGGGGAATCCACTGTAAAAAGAAGTTGGTTGTAAAAATAAAATACTGGACTTTAAACTTCTAGTTATATACATAATTGTGTCCACTGATGCTGGCCTATGAAAAGTAGAGAGTTGTAAAGGAGAATACCGGGCTCTAAAGTTTTATTTTTTAAATATACAATTGTGTTCAATTATCTGAGCTTTACTTCTGCGTTGATATCTGTAGTTAATGTATCAACTATGTTTAATTTTCGATTTGCATTTATTACTGATATAAAATGGATATTTTCTGCGCTGGTTCCGTTCCGTTCCGCAAAATACCAATATCCGTGTGGATATTAGTATTTAACGAAACGGAACGAAACATCGAAATTCAAGTGTTTTTTCTACAAGTGCAAGTAGTCTGTTATTATTCAAGTGTTCTCATTCTTTTTAATCGCATCTTAAGACACCGAATTCTCTCACTTCTTTTTCTTTTGTGTTTTTTTTTCGGGGAGGGGGGGTGTAAATTAATGCCACGTTATTTTCTCCTGTTTTAGTTGAAGCTTTCTTTTTCATCGGTTTATTATTTGATCACTCTGAAAGTCAGAGGAATTGTTAATTTGAAAAATCAATATACATATAGATATATATAGGATTCCGTTCCGTTCCACTAAATACCAATAGCCGTGTGGATATTAGTACTTAACGGAACGGAACGAAACATCGAAATGGAAGTGTTATTCTACATCTACAATTAGACTCTTGCTATTCAATTATGCTCAGTCTTTTTAATCGTACAGAATCTTAAGACAACGAATTATTTTTTTTCCTAAGGGGGTGGGGGTGGAAATAACTGCTTTCACACACATTCATGTTTTTTGAACATGTCTGAAATTTTTGATTGCAATTTACTTCGGTTTTGAAGATGCATTTTAACACGTGTTCAATCGCATCTTAAGACACCAAATTCCCTCTTTTCTTTTTTTGTGTTTTTTTTGGGGGGGGGGGGTGATTTTTCTCTTTTTGGGGGGTAAATTAATGCCACGTTATTTTCTCCTGTTTTTGTAGAAGCTTTAATTTTCATCAGTTTATTATTTGATCACTCTGAAAGTCAGAGGAATTGTTAATTTGAAAAATCAATATACATATAGATATATATAGGATTCCGTTCCGTTCCACTAAATACCAATAGCCGTGTGGATATTAGTACTTAACGGAACGGAACGAAACATCGAAATGGATGTGTTATTCTTCACCTACAATTAGACTCTTGCTATTCAATTATGCTCAGTCTTTTTAATCGTACAGAATCTTAAGACACCGCATTATCTTTTTTTCCCTATGGGGGTGGGGGTGGGGTGTAAATAACTGCTTTCACACACATACATGTGTTTTTGAACATGCCTGAAATTTTTGATTGCAATTTGTTTCGGTTTTGAAGACGCATTTTCACACGTGTTCAATCTCATCTTAAGACACCGAATTCTCTCTTTTCTTTTGCGTTTTTTTTTTCTGGGGATGGGTGGTTTTTTTGTTGTTTTTTTTTCTAAATTAATACCACGCTATTTTCTCCTGTTTTTGTTGAAGATTTGTTTTTCATCGAATTATTATTTGATCACTCTGAAAGTCAGAGGAATTGTTAATTTGAAAAATCAATATACATATAGATATATATAGGATTCCGTTCCGTTCCGCTAAATACCAATATCCGTGTGGATATTAGTACTTAACGGAACGGAACGAAACGGAATCGAAATGGAAGTGTTATTCTACACCTACAATATTAGTCTCTTGTTATTGAATTATGCGCATTCTTTTTAATCGTACAGAATCTGAAGACATCGAGTTATCTCTTTTATCCTAATGGAGTGGGGGTTGAAATAACTGCTTTCACACAAATGGATGTGTTTTTGAACATGCCAGAAATTTTTGATTGCAATTTGTTTCGGTTTTGAAGGGGCATTTTCACACGTGTTCAAGTGTTTAAGACACCGAATTCCTTCTTTTCTTTTCTTTTTTTGGGGGGTTGGGGTTGGGGGGGGGGTGTTTTTGTAAATGAAGGCCACATTTTCTTCTGACATAACTGATGAATCATCTGTTGTGTACAAAAAGTGATGAATTTTCCACCATTTTTGAAAAGTACAATCATCGAAGAATGTATTAAGTAACAAGTCTTACAATTGACATTACTGTATAGAGAGAAAAATTCCCACGAAGGATTTGCCCTGGACCCACTGGGGGCCGCTAGGCGGTCCCAGCCTCCTGTCTCATAAAGTTGCCCCCCCCCCTCCTCCAACCGTAATTCCTGGATCCGTCCCTGGTACTAATATATAAAATTCAGTAACAAAATAAAGGAGAGGTGAACATGATGATTAAGAAGCATTGCTACCACTTAAAACACTCTTTAAAAACGGAATTAAATAAAAATGACAAACGAATTTAAAACGATTACTGCTAAGGGTTTAATGCCTGACCCCAAAAAATCACAGTTTTCATCAACAACAACACCCACCCCCACCCCCCACCCACCCACCCCAAAAAACCTCTATTTGATGAATGTTTAAAATAATGATAATCAGTGTATGAAAATTAATGTCGGATGATATGAACTTACAAGGGTTTTTAAAAACCTTCTCACCCTAATTATTTGAATTTAGATTTTTATCTGACATTGATCATCTTTACCTCTACCCTAAAAGAGTTCTCTCTCTCTCTCTCTCTCTCTCTCTCTCTCTCTCTCTCTCTCTCTCTCTCTCTCTCTCTTACATCAAAAGCAAGGGGAGAGTTGCAACCCCCTTCTACACCCATCGTTAAGAGCAACGAAAACGTCTTCCATTCGATTTTGAAATGATTTGAAAAGTTCCCTACGTTTTTCCAAATAAATCACTACTTATGTAACCAATCGTTAGATGGTGATAACATATTTTTGATCCCTCCTTGCCCCTTATTTAAAAGGGCATGGATTCGATTTGAGCTGAAAATTTCGAAATTGTATTTTTTCAATTTTATTTTTTACAACGCCTAATTGAAGTATTTCTAAAGGTCATCCAAAATTTTAATATCAGTTGTTGAGTTACAAGTGAGATACAGCACTAACAATTCTTCGTTATGTAAACAAGGCCTGTGCCATTTTAAAAAAAAAATGTATTAATAGAAAATAGCATGTTTAAAACAAAAGATATGTGCCAAACACTGGAAACTATTTAATTGTATTCATAATTATCTTGCAAATTGAAAAACAATGCTTTAAACAAACTTTTACTGGTATATATAGCTTATATGTAAACAGAGCACGAACCTTTTTATACATAACAAAGAATGGTGAGCTCTGTATCTCACATGCACCTCGACAACTAAAAAATACCTTAGTTAGACATTCTAAACATTAAAAATGGATAAGATTTGAAAATTTTCAGCATATATATATATATATATATATATATATATATATATATATAGAGGTAAGTAAGTAGGTAAATCTTTTATTATAGTGACATGTGTAATACAAATTCTATATTTCAGTAAGATACATGATAATACAATTTTACACCCGGCCCAACGGACCTATATGTCACTTTAATCAATTTAACATATTCAATGATGTCTGCGCATGTATAGTCATTTGTATGTATATTAAGTAGTACTTAGATGGTTTAATTATGTGGCTTTCCTTAAGTATTTTTGTCTGATGTTATAAGAATTATAGATAAATTTTGCAGTTTGTCTTGGGAAATATTATAAACAATATTAGTAAACGCAGAGTCATTCATTTCATTTAAATTTACATTAAGTCCAATTTCATTATATAGAGTTTTTCTTTGTTCTTTAGAGAAGGGACACACTAGTAGAAAGTGTTTTTCAGACTCAATTTGATTTAGGGCACACATAGAACATATTCTATCCTCGACTGGTTCTCCTTTATATCGACCCGTTTCGATCCGCAAGGGCAGAACTCCACATCTGAACATGGCCATAGTAGATATTAATGGTTTTGGAATATCCAATGTTACGTATTTTTCTACGCTGTAGCATGATTTCAAAATGGTGTAAGTTCTGAGTTTTGGAACATGCTGTAAGTCATTCAACCAATCGGTTTCCATGTTTAAACATATTTTCTCCTCTGCATGCTGTAAATTACAAGGTGTAGAGTTTTGGTAGATATGTTCAAAGTGTAGAGAGTCCATATTTTTTATTTGAAAATTCCAGTTAAATTGATTATTTTGCATCCGATCGATCCCAGAGAAACACGCGTTTTGTAAGACGTTCATTTTCCATGTATACTAGGCGATTCGAAAGGCGTAACATATTTATTTCGTGACGACAGAATGACATAATCCCTCCACATTCCCCCTTGGACTGCTAACAACGGGGTAGTATCTTATACGAGGAAGTATCTTATAGTGCTCGGTTTTGAACCATCTCAAAGCAGTGATGTATCTTGTATCCCCAAACTTCGCTGCTATAATCTAAGATAGGAACGACACAATTGGTGAATAATTTTTCGAACGTTAAGAATCCAATAGATTTAATTGTATGAATTTTCGAGATGACTGATCGAGAGCCCGGCCTCCAGATTTAGCTAACTTTTCTGCATTCTTTTTAAATTCACGTTTTTCGTCGAAGATTACCCCTAGATATTTGTATGACGTCTCATATTCAAGAAAACTTTCCCCTATATGAAAATTAAAGTTGCTACGTTTTAATCTGTTTTTCCTCCAGTGTACTACTACTTTGGATTTTTGCGTGTTGATTCGTAGTCGCCATTTCCTACACCAGTCGTTGACGACGTTTAGCATGTGTTGCATATCATTTTCAGAGTGGGAGATTAAGGCAATGTCGTCAGCATGTAGAAGTAGACTAAAGTTATAATCGTTGATCTGAACTCCATTGTTTAAAGATTTAAGTTTTACTGCTAGATCGTTAATAAAAAGGGCAAACAATGCAGGAGATAAATTATCACCTTGTCGAACTGCAGTGTTGCATCGAAATCAATCTGTGTACCCGCCATTCAACCGAACACATGACTCTGTATCTGTGTAAATTGTTGAAGTTGCCATCAATTCCATTGTTCAGTAGACAGTAATGGAGTAATTCTCTATCAACGGTATCAAACGCTTTCTGTAGGTCCATGAACGTGACAAAGGTCGAGTTGTAATTCTGGATAACGCAATTTAAAGTAAATATATGATCCAAGCATGATCTATTCTGCCGAAAACCATCTACTAAAAGTTCATTTTCTTCTATATGTCATGAGCTTGTTTAAAATCGAGCTATAAATCTTTGAATCTACACATTGCAAACTAATACCCCTGTAGTTCAATGGGATTCTAGGGTAAGAGTTTTTGTCTTTCAAAATTATTATATATATATAATTCACGAAAATTTCGCGTTATAACGCGGAAATATTTTTTTTCAACCACGTAAAAGAGAATTTGGTGTCTTAAGATATAGGATTTCGGATATTTCAAAGCAAACTAGTAATTGCGAAACGGCATTTTAACGTTTTCATTTTGCAACAAACATGTTTATCAAATACTGCAGACTCAAATTCCATTGCTTTGGGGGTATTTATGTAACCACAAGTACAGAAACGAAATTAATTACGATTTTTGTAACACTACCGTATTCAACCAATATATTACGCATACAATTAAAGAACAATTGTACAAAAATATTTGGGTAAAAGTGAATGGTAGAGATATCAACAACGATTGATTAACACAGCCGTTAATATTACACCTATACAAGAAAGATCTGTATTCAAAATTCGTTATTTAAATGCATGACTGTATTAATATTTGTTTATGGTATAATAACAAACTATCAAATGTATTTGATTTTGAGTGTGCATTGAATTTAAGACTTTCAAGAATTTTTTTTTTTTTTTTAAGTCGAATTTCCAGTAAAAAGTAAGTTTTATGTGGGGTATTTGATGAATATTATTTTTTTCTCTCTTTTTTAATAGTTTAAAAATTAATAAATCCTCCTGGAGTTTCATTTACAAAAACGAAATCGTATTTATGTATGAAAAAAGGTAGCAGATTGTAATTTTAAACTTCTCAATAATCTTCTATGTAACAAATGTTTTCTCATGAAAATACACAAAAACGGAATCAATCAAAGAAAATATTGAAGACAATGAACACTTGATTTATTTTTGTGAAAATGTAAAGCATATTTGGGAAATAACTTCAAAGGTTGTCATATTTGACATCAAATGGAAACACATTCTTATTGGATTTTACTTTGATAACAACCACAGAATTGTCATTTTGAATTACGTAATTTCTAATATAGCAACCGTTATTTACAAATACAAGATATACGGTAGAATCAAAGAAATTGAAGAAAGTACCGAAAATATATACATGCATGTTAAAGCTTCTTTAAAGATGTACTCTCATCTATACAAAAGGCTACGTATAGATTTCAATGATATATTTGAAAAAATTAGTAAAATATTGTGGTGTTACGGATATTATCCGTACCGGTTTAGATTTCATAGTACTTTAAACTCTGTTTTGTGTACATCAGGGAAGAAATTATAATCTTATTTTCCAGTTGTTAGACAGTCCAAATAGTAAGTTTTATATGCAAAATGTGTCATACTATGTACTTATCAAATACGTGAAGCCACACTTATTTTCTTGCAACCGTTTTTGCATATATTGATGAAACATGAATTTGGAGATCGCACATGGTCACGGCATTATGTAAAACGTGGATTAGATATCATCTTCTTTACAATTATTACATTTTCATGAATGTCGTATGAAGTTGCATGTATTTATTAGTCAATTTAACATATTCTACTAGAAATATTAATATGTGTACGCCAAATTATTGTCATAGATCCCTATTTTCATGAATGTTGGAATTGTGTAAATCATGGACTGGCCATTTGGTGCAACTTTGGGAATTATTGTCTAAACTTTTATTATTTGTAAGATTGATGTTTTGTGATTGTATGTTTTTTGCCTCTTATTACCACTTTGTAAGATGACCTTTTACTATTGTAGTCTCTTACCCTCTGAAGTACATCTATGAATGAGGAAGCCAATAAACATCTTTGAAAATCTTTTAAGCTTGTTTGTGCACATAATGAGATGCAATTATATATATATCAATGTTTTCTTGTTATCAAGACATGCACCCGAATGTCTTGAACATTGTAAGGGCACTTTGAAATATGAATAAACTATTTAAAAAAAAGTTTCTCTTCAGACACGGCCGCTAATCTCCTTTGCCTCATTATTATAATACGGGTTTTCATTTTCAATAAAAAAAAGAATGAAAATAATTGAATAACAACTTATTGCATCTGTAGCAAAACACTTCAATTTCGATGCGTTTTATTCCGTTCTGTTAAATACTAATATCCACACGGATATTGGTATTTAACGGAATGAAACGGAACCAGATATTGCTACTTAGTTAAGATGTTTTTAACACAAATAAATCTGCAGTTATACCCCCTCGCAACTCTTTCTATAAAATGGTGTTCAAGTTACTACTTCCGATAACGCAGAAAAAGTTGAATTATTGAATGATTATCCTCCTTCAGTTTCAAATGTTGATGATAGTCACAGAAGTCAACCTAAATTTTTCTCTTTATACAGTGATGTTCCGCAATTTATACATATTACAGAACAAGATATTTTATATAATTTCCTTTTTACCGGTTAACAAAGAATAGGTCCTGACTATCAACAAATGTTAAAGAGTACTACATATTCAATCAATTGTAAGACTTGTTATTTAATAAATTCTTGGATAATTGTATTTTTCCCAACTGTTGGAAAATTTATCACTTTTTGTACAAAAAAGATGATTCGTCAGTTATGTCAGGAGAAAATAACGTGGCCTTAATTTACAAAAAGCCCCGACACCAAACCACCCCCAGAGCCCCCGAAAAAAGAAGAAGAGGGAATTCGGTGTCTTCAACACGTGTGAAAATACGTCTTCAAAACCGAAACAAATTGCAATCAAAAAGTTCAGGCATGTGTGTGAAAGCAGTTATCCCCCCCTCCCCCTAGGAAAAAAGATATAATTCGGTGTCTTCAGATTATGTACGATTAAAAAGAATGAGCATAATTGAATAACAAGAGACTAATTGTAGGTGTAGAATAACACTTCCATTTCGATGTTTCGTTCCGTTCCGTTAAGTACTAATATCCACACGGCTATTGGTATTTAGCGGAACGGAACGGAATCCTATATATATCTATATTGATTTTTCAAATTAACAATTCCTCTGACTTTCAGAGTGATCAAATAATAAGCCGATGAAAAACAAATCTTCAACAAAAACAGGAGAAAATAACGTGGTATTAATTTAGAAGAAAAAAAACACAACAACAAAAAAACCACCCACCCCCAGAAAAAAAAACACAAAAGAAAAGAGAGAATTCCGTGTCTTAAGATGAGATTGAACACGTGTGAAAATGCGTCTTCAAAACCGAAACAAATTGCAATCAAAAATTTCAGGCATGTTCGCATGTGTGTGAAAGCAGTTATTTCCACCCCCACCCCTTAGGAAAAAAAGATAATTCGTTGTCTTAAGATTCAGTACGATTAAAAAGACTGAGCATAATTGAATAGCAAGAGTCTAATTGTAGATGTAGAATAACACTTCCATTTCGATGTTTCGTTTCGTTCCGTTAAGTACTAATATCCACACGGCTATTGGTATTTAGCGGAACGGAACGGGATCCTATATATATATCTATATGTATATTGATTTTTCAAATTAACAATTCCTCTGACTTTCAGAGTGATCAAATAATAAACCGATGAAAATGAAAGCTTCAACAAAAACAGGAGAAAATAACGTGGCATTAATTTGGCAAAACAAAAAACAAAAACAAAAAAACAAACAAAAAAACACCCCCCTAACAGAAAAACAAAACAGAATTCTGTGTCTGAAGATGCGATTGAACACGTGTGAAAATGCGTCTTCAAAACCGAAACAAATTGCAATGAAAAATTTCAGGCATGTTCAAAAACATGTATGTGTGTGAAAGCAGTTATTTCCACCCCACCCCCATAGGGAAAAAAGATAATACGGGATCTCAAGATTCGGAACGATTAAAAAGAATGAGCATATTTGAATAACAAGAGACTAATTGTAGGTGTAGAATAATACTTCCATTTCGATGTTTCGTTCCGTTCCGTTAAGTACTAATATCCACACGGCTATTGGTATTTAGCGGAATGGAACGGAATCCTATATAAATCTATATGTATATTGATTTTTCAAATTAACAATTCCTCTGACTTTCAGAGTGATCAAATAATAAACCGATGAAAATGAAAGCTTCAATAAAAACGGAAGAAAATAACGTGGCATTAATTTACCAAAAAAAAAAAAAAAGAAAAGAAAAGAAAAATCACCCCCCCCCAAAAAAAAAAACACAAGAAAAAGAAAAGAGGGAATACGGTGTCTTAAGATGCGATTGAACACGTGTGAAAATGTATCTTCAAAACCGAAGTAAATTGCAATCAAAAATTTCAGACATGTTCAAAAAACACATGAATGTGTGTGAAAACAGTTATTTCCACCCCCACCCCCTTAGGAAAAATAGATAATTCGTTGTCTTAAGATTCTGTACGATTAAAAAGACTGAGCATAATTGAATAGCAAGAGTCTAATTGTAGATGTAGAATAACACTTCCATTTCGATGTTTCGTTCCGTTCCGTTAAGTACTAATATCCACACGGCTATTGGTATTTAGCGGAACGGAACGGAATCCTATATATATCTATATGTATATTGATTTTTCAAATTAACAATTCCTCTGACTTTCAGAGTGATCAAATAATAAGCCGATGAAAATGAAAGCTTCAACAAAAACAGGAGTAAATAACGTGGCATTAATTTGCCAAAAAAAAAAAAAAAAAAACCCAACCAGAAAAAAAGAAAAAAAAAAAAAAGAAAAAAAAAACCCAAAAAGAAAACATAATTCTGTGTCTGAAGATGCGATTGAACACGTGTAAAAATGCGTCTTCAAAACCGAAACAAATTGCAATAAAAAATTTCAGGCATGTTCAAAAACACATGTATGTGTGTGAAAGCGGTTATTTGCACCCCACCCCCATAGGAAAAAAAAAGATAATGCGGTGTCTTAAGATTCTGTACGATTAAAAATAATGAGCATATTTGAATAACAAGAGATTAATTGTAGGTGAAGAATAACACTTCCATTTCGATGTTTCGTTCCGTTCCGTTAAGTACTAATATCCACACGGCTATTGGTATTTAGCGGAACGGAACGGAATCCTATATATATCTATATGTATATTGATTTTTCAAATTAACAATTCCTCTGACTTTCAGAGTGATCAAATAATAAACCGATGAAAAAGAAAGCTTCAACTAAAACAGGAGAAAATAACGTGGCATTAATTTACACCCCCCCCCTCCCCGAAAAAACAAAATACAAAAGAAAAAGAAATGAGAGAATTCGGTGTCTTAAGATGCGATTAAAAAGAATGAGAACACTTGAATAATAACAGATTACTTGCACTTGTGGAAAAAACACTTGAATTTCGATGTTTCGTTCCGTTTCGTTAAATACTACTATCCACACGGATATTGGTATTTTGCGGAACGGAACCAGCCCAGAAAATATCCATTTTATATCAGTAATAAATGCAAATCGAAAATTAAACATAGTTGATACATTAACTACAGATATCAACGCAGAAGTAAAGCTCAGATAATTGAACACAATTGTATATTTAAAAAATAAAACTTTAAAGCCCGGTATTCTCCTTTACAACTCTCTACTTTTCATAGGCCAGCATCAGTGGACACAATTATGTATATAACTAGAAGTTTAAAGTCCAGTATTTTATTTTTACAACCAACTTCTTTTTACAGTGGATTCCCCCTTAGGGTACCCCACAATCGGTTCCGTTCCGTTTCGTTCCGTTCCGCAAAGTACCAATAGCCCTTATGATTTTGTTGTCTAAGTTGAATGCATCCACCAAATTCCTCTTCTTGCAAGAAACTTTGTTTAGCCTCTCAATGACTGTATAAACAGTATTTAATCTCGCAGTATGCAGCACTCGGACATTACGATGCATCAATCAACAACTTTGTTTACGTAGTGCATCTATGTACATGGATTGATGGTTGGTTTAACATTTCGTTTGGCAAAAAGTTTCACACAGATGAAACTTTTGATCTACCATTATTACATATATTGACATATACTTATGTGGTATGTGCTGATTTTCTCTAGGCGAGTCAGTCACAGTAACACGACACTTTCGGAACCCCTTTTTTGTTTTTCGACTATTCTATGACAGAGTAAGGAATTCCTGAAAATAAATTCACGTGAAAATACACAATTTTTACTGATCACGTGGTTGCTATCCGTCGCTACCTTAACTTTTATTCTAGAGTCTTTTGTACATAGCTTTATGATCTTTCTATACTATACATAGAATAAAAGGAAAGATTAAGTTTGAAACATTTAAATCAGCTCTTATTCACACCCCCCCCCCCTCCAGATTGTATCCTCTCCTCTAAATGTGTATTCATCTTTCATCAGAAGACCGAAACATTTCTTAAGCATGAAAGGTGAATATAACGAACAGTGACCAATCTCATAACGCCTATAAGCATCATATACACTGATTTGCAAACAAAACACCTTTTTATCATTCCGGGAAAATCACCAAAAAATCATATAAAATAATTGAGAACTTGCATTACTCTTTCGATGGTGAAATCATACTTCATGAGAGGATTGTATCTTGCTTAATGTCTCGCTCGAGAACTTTTCACTCATATGGAGACGTCATCAAGACCAGTGAAGGGCTTCAAATCTAGGCCTATGCTTGGCGCTTATGGCCATTGAGCAGATAGGGTTCTTTAGCGTGCCACACCCATTGTGACATCCGTTTTTTAGGTCATCTCCGAGGACACGTGACATTCACACCTGATGCCGAGCGTTTGGCGATGGAACTGTCACTACCTGTTTTAACGATTAAGGTCTGTCGCGGCCGGGATTCGAACATCGGCTTACCGCATGCGGGGCAAACCCTCTAACCTCTCGGCCACCGCGGCGGTCAAAGAGGTGTTTTAACGAACCAGTAGATAAAATTTTAGTTTAATGAGCTACCTTAATTTTGAGTTTGTTACACGATACTGGGGTCTGGCTTATAAGTATTATCAGATGGTATAGTTTCGACATTGAGAGATTAGGAAAGGAATATCAAGATTTAGGTGGAAATTTGAATTTAAGTCAAAACATGTTCAGGGCGTCAAGTGAATTTTGGTCCAAACAATATAGGACATATCCCAGAAATATATAGGGATATATAGGACAAGAAAAACAAAGAACTTTTAAGCCTCCTCCTCCACTCACTACACTCTCCTTTTATTTACAAGTTAACAGGAATTACAACTTTCATTGTTTCAATAAAATAATGTCAATTAACAAAGTGACACATTTGGCAAGCTAACGTCTTACGACTGTAACCTGTGTCCATTTGAATCTACTCTAGTTAACCAGAGTTCTTGAAACTTACTTTTATCCTCAAGCATTTTCACATTAACTCTTGTTAAAACTCAACCTGAAACAAAACACTTATATTAGCTTCATCTGCGAACTGTTCGACTTCCCGCAAGGAAGGAAAACAAACCCAGCAGGTAAAGCTGGAATAGCTGGGCGGGGCAGGGTCACCACACCTGAAAGAAAGGTGAATTTTGAAGTAAATGTTGTATAGTTACAAACAGGTGACATAAATCGTTTGTAATATACAGTACTGGTTTTCCTTCAGAATGCAACATTTCATGCTTATCTAAAATGTAGGAATTTAACAGGAATATAGGAATTTTTGTGGAAATATAGGAATAACCAACAAATATAGGAATTATTAGGAAACTTGACGCCCTGCATGTTAGTTAGATCCCCTTTCGATCGAGTTCGCCTCCCGAATGTCAAATACTTGCCGACGCCCCTGGGCTTATTGACGTTATATAACCAGTGTCGTCACATGGAGAACCCTTGTGACATTTGTGTACGAGTAGTAAATCATCAATACTTCAATTTACCAACAAAATAACACACATAACTATATTCATATGTGAAGATTTTATTTTATCAATACATTTGAAAATTGTATTCTCAGTTCAATTTAGGAGCACAATAAAGCTCATTTACCAGTACTAATACGAAAAATTAAGGGAAATGATCCACAATCAATTATGAAAAACAGTCGATCAACTCATCGCGTATCATCTTTCATATACAGGTAAATTGTATTCATTCTTTTAATGTTTATAAAACACATGTTCATGAGGCCATCATTTTCTCATGATCTCAATCATGATACTTTGGGAAAGTAATTTTCAATGGGATGGATACTCAAAATAAATACTTTACAAATGAGACAAACGTATTTTAGTATAATTGCACAGTCCATCTTTTGGCGCCATACAAAAACAAATAACGTGTACAGTATGTTTTCAAATACCGTCTTTCATTCGATACACTTCGCGAATCTACAATGTTGATACACAAATAGTTCATAATATTTGTATGGAACATACTTGTTACATATTTAAAATGTTAAGTATGTATCTAGTATAATCTCTTATGATCTTTATTTGCACAAAATATAGATAAAAGATAAATGAAAAGACAAATATAACGAACAACGATCAATCTGATAACTCCAACAAATATTACAAAATTCAGAGTTTTGTAAACACAGACCCCTGGACCTTCCAGAGCTGGAATAACTTGCCTAGGTAGAGTAAGCATCCCCTGTCGACCGGTCACACCCACTGTGAGCCCTATATCTCGATCGGGTAAACGTAGTAATCCGTAGTCAAATCAGCGTACAAAGAACTACCTCAATCGATATGAAACATGTCAGAAAGCATTTGACGTAATTACAGGTTGTATTGGTAAATTAGATCGTTAACAAGCAAACAAATAAAAAAAATCATCAAATTTCGAACACATTCGTAAATTTACAAGTGCATGTATTACCAAATCTTATGATCAGAAATTAATTGTTAAATTCAAAATATTAACGAAGTGAAAACAAGACAAAATTTAGTAAATTGTCGGTCAGACATATTGAATCGGACGACAGGAATAAGAGGTTTTAGTTAAGTCACCTCGTAAAAATCGTTTCCTATGGCCTATGAGATTGCAGGAAGATAAATGTATGATGGGTAAGGAAAATTACAACTCTGTTGTTTAGTTAAAGGCCTATACAATACAATTTTTCTAGTGGTTCCAAATGATTAATCACAAAGCCTTACATACATCACACACAGATTAAACACGTCACCAGTCACTGCAGAAACTTCTCACCTTCTTTCTTCCATTCTTCATTGAGGTCTTCTATAATATTTACCTTGCCAATATAATTTAAAGCATCACAAAGATTTTGTCTATTGAGAACATCTTCTTTCTTAAGCTTATAAAAGCAATCATAAATTACGTCCGTGACATTCTTTTTTTCGTCTTCTATTTGTTCCCTTCTACATTCCTTCAATCCTAGAAAGCGTAGTAGACCATTTCTATCCCTGGTCACCTTTTTGGCAACCTCCAAACATTCCCCATCAAAAACGGGTTCTAAAGGTCTCGATACTGACTTATAAGAGTAATTCTCTTTACAGAAGTTTTCAATGTCAAGAGCAATCTGTGCATTTTCGTCCTGTAGAAGTTCCTTTAACTCTTCAATGTGGTTTAATCTGGGCTTTGACTCTTTCCATTTTGACAAAATTTGAAAAACTTCCTCCTCTGGGGATATACTTTTTCGTTGACTTACCAAGTCAGCATAGGAACTATCTTCCAAAAGACGCACACATAGCATTTGTTTCTCTTTGCTCAGCTTCCGGGAAACGAAGTCAAATATCAAATTTGTTTCTGAAAAAGAACAACAGTATTGAACAAGAGTACCGCAAACGGTACAACATACGCCAGTCGGACAGTGAAATTCAACATTGAAGCATATTATGCACTTTGAATTAGTGAATTGATACAACACACATTCTGAATATAAAAGCCTTTAAGTGGGTCACGGTGCACCAATCCATCGGACATGAAACTGATTATGTATTTCTCTGAGAGATGTGACAAAATGTCAGAGCAATATATAGCTGATTTTATTATGAGAAAAAGTTTAGGAAACCATTTGATCTATTTTTAGCCCTAACATGGGTCATGGTGTACCAAATAAATTGAAATGTTTGAAATGTGAACTGATTATGTATTTCCCCGAGAGTGAGGTTGTGACAAAATTCCAGGGCAATACCTGTGACCATACCGGGAAAAAATCTGGAAAACTGTCTGACCTACTTCTACCCTTAAAGTAGGTCATGGTAGAAAAAGTCCAGGAAACCATTTGATCTACTTTTAACCCTAAAGTATGTAATGCTGCACAAAAAGCTGAAATGCTAACTGCACTTGCAATCCTCCGAGAGGAAGCTTGTGACTAAAGAAGATGGGTGACTTTATCGAGCCAAGAACCCACAGAAGGACAAATACCAAAGTTACAATTGAAGCTCTCCAGAAAAAGAAAAAAATTGCACTCTAGTTAAAACAATCAATCCATAGTTTCCATAAATACTTTTTGGATATGCCCATTTCAAAGGAACATTGAAAAAAATCCTATATAAAATGACGTTTACGCGATAAACGCACAAAATAACAATAAATTTGACTTTCCAATCAGATTTTCATATGGAATGGACCAAGTCTCCATTGTGAACTGAGTGAAATATGTTAATACATGTTCAGGTGTAATATGTTTTGTAAATAAAAGTATATGAAAAAAAAACTTACTTCTTGTGTTTAACTTTTGTCGTATTATCAAGAAAATGTCTACGTTAAAAAAAAAAACTTACTTCTTGTGTATAACTTTTGTCGTATTATCAAGAAAATGTCTATGTTCACGACGGGTGAGTTTAGATATTTTGAAATAAAAAAAATGCTATGGGGTGGATGGCCGAGGTGGTATAGCGGCAGTCTCAATGAAGTTTTGGACAGGCCCAGATTGCATATCTGTGGTACGAATATCAATTTTTCCTCCCTATTTTTTTTCTTATGAATTATTAGACTTCCCATAATTATTTGCCCCTGACATTTTATGCTATGTTTTACTCATAGCATGCAGTCTTAATGACGATCACAAGTAATTGATTCCAACATGCAGCTAGGGAATAAATGTAAACAAGTATGGGACCTCCTGTGAAATATGGATGTTGTTTATGTAAACGACAACTTAAAGGAAAGTTAAAGAGAACAATTTCAACAATGCTTTAGAAGTTACTTGAAGAGATCATGACAAAGGCCAAATATGCAACCCATGCAGACTGTCTAAAAGGCAAAGTACAAAACACAAAAGCAAACCGAGTGTCTTTTTCTGTCCCATCTGTATTTGCTGGGAAATCTCACAGCAAATGTTCGTTCTGTAACTGTAAAACCGGCCTCAGAGGTACCAAATGAGGCGAGAACTGATGCCTTTATTATATTCGTTAAACCAGTACCAGGAGGTTGTAAATGCTGTTCAAAACATTTGTTGGATAACAACTGAATCCAAATCAAAGCATTAATACTGCACCATACAGAAAACGCTATTACACATTTGATTTACACTACAAAACATGTGAGCTTTCTCATTCACATCAGTTAATATGTCAGTGGAAATGCGGAGCACGAACTGTTGGATGTTGCGAACATTTATGTAGCGTCATTTGGTACCTTATGTACTCCAGACATCAGTGTAATTATGCGTGTGTTCAAAACCGCTTAATGTTCGATATACACGTGTACATGATGCTGCATGTGAAACAAATTCTGATGATGATTTTGATTAAATATCCTTCTTTGAAGGTTTTTTTTAATTCTAAATATTTTGGACAGCGTTTTAGTACGGTACTGTATCTATTGTAACCATTAATGCGGATTTTAAACTCCCAATTCGCGACCGGTGTCCAATCATGAATAGGCTTATTGTTCGCCAAATTCACCCATCTGCTTTATATATATATATATATATATATATATATATATATATATATATATATAACAATATATGTATCAATAATGAAAAAGTCCGGAAATCTCTTTGACAATATACTAATCCAGCTGAAATGCAAACTCACTCTTGAGACATTTGAGGAAGAAATGTGACCAAATTTCAACGCCGTTCATACATCCGTTATGAAAAGACGACTCAAAAACCAATGGTTATAAAAGTCTCTATGCCCCTAGTTCTAATGCTATGACAAGGCTCTAGGGCTCATGTAGTGAACATATATTGCCGTCCCTTTACTCGTCAAACAATCAAACCGAGGAGAGAGTAAAATTGAAAAAAATACCTCTACCAACTCACGGTCTATAAAGCAGAAACTGTCCACGTCATTGTATATTGCAAACATTCTGGTCATCAACAACCTTTATGCCAAGTATGCCTGAATTGCAAAGCTTTATTTTAAAAATGTCTTGTTTTCATTACTTGATCAAGACAGAGGTATCATGATAGCCTAAGAGATGAAAGGTAAACGTAGCAGGAGTAAGGATCCTCGGTTGATATGTCACTATATCTAATATAATTTTCCATGCTTTTTATAGACATGTTAGAACAAGAGGTCCATGACCGACAATACTCACCTTAGCTACTACTGCATTACCTCATGTAAAAATGAAAATAAAAATCCTTACAAATAAACATTGCTGGATCCAATAAATGCTATACCAAGCCCCTTATTGCTCCTCACGAAATTATCAACCGCTGTGAAGGAGAAACTTCAAACTTATTGTGCCTCTATATATGCAAGAAATGGTGTAAATCATATGTGAATTCTTAAAACTTTCAGTAAAATTGAAATCGCAAAACTTTTCTCAAATCAACATCAAAACGTAAGACTTCTCAACACTTTACACCACCATTTCTCACGATAACTTGAAGACTAGACATTTCGGCATCATAGGCAGTTGCTTCCTCAACAAACATGGAAAACGGAAATATTCATATCTAGTGATCAGTCATCCAAAAACCTATTTTGCTGAATACCACTCTGATTTCACGTACACGTGCTCTGAAGTTAAAATTTAAATCAAATATGCTAGAGTTCCTTATTGACAATATCTTCGTAGTCTTTCGTGATCAGGTCTTCCAACAATCTGTCGGAATTCCCATGGGCACGAATTGTGCTCCGGTGCTACCTGTCCTGATTTTATATTCAAATGAAGCAGAATTTATTCAAAAACTTCTATGTGAGTAGAAATATCTTGCTGTGGCCTTCAATTCGACATTTAGATATATCGACGATGTTTTATCTATTAACAATAATAACTTTCATTCATATATCGATTTAATATATCCCTGTGAACTCGAAATAAAAGACACCACAGAATCGTTCACTTCTGCTTCATATTAAGATATGTATTGAAGATAGATATTAATGGCAAACTAACAACTCAACTTCATGAAAGGTGAAGATTTCGAACAGTGATCAATCTCATAACTCCTATAAGTAGTACAAAATAGATAGTTGGGCAAACACAGACCCCTGGACACACAAGAGGTGACAAACGGGATGACTTCAGCTTATCCACCGTCAATGTCCCACATTTATGTAGATATATTCCACTATCACCTCTATATGGTGTTTATATCTCTCAACTGATTCGATATTCGATACGCAAGAGGTTGTTTTGCGTACGGTCAGTTTTTAAATTGAAGCAATCCACTGACAAACACGTTAATGGTACTGGGGTTTCAACAGTCTCGTTTAAAATCACCATTTCGCAAATTCTAATGTCGTTATAACGATCTAGTTTGCCAATACAACCTATTATTGGGTCAAATGCTGTCTAACGTGTTTCATACCGATTGTTAGACTGTTTTTGGCACACTGATTTTGACTACCGATAACTTCGTTTATGTGATCTAGATATAGGGCTCACGGCGGGTGTGACTGCCCGGTTGACAGGGGATGTTTACTACTCCTAGGCACCTGATTCCACCTGTGGTGTGTCTAGGAGTCAGTGGTTGTACAACAACCCATTTTGTATTGCTTATAGGAGTTATGAGATTGATCACTATTCGTTATCGTCACCTTTCATCCAAATTAACAATAATGATTTGAATAAATTCAAAATCTACAGCAAACAAGTCATTTTCATCCAATGACAGCAGATGGAAGACCCTGATAATGAAAATGTCACCATCATAATAGTGAACTGCACCAAACCTATGTAAAGATAATACACCCACATTGTGATAAGCGTGAATTAAGTTCAGAAAATACTATAGATTTAGAAATAAAAATACTGAGGTCTAACTTAACGTGGTTGTGTCTAGAATACATATTTGATTTCCCCACACCATTATCTATGTTAGAAAATCTAATATGTTTTATAGAATTTTCAAAACTCATTTTCATCAATCTTTAGTGGAGTTAAAAAAAATCCAGAAGGAGGCCACATTGGCCTAATACTTTTACCACACCCCTCCCAAGATGTATCAGCTGACCACGTTTGATAGCCATAGCCCTCATACTGTGAAAGATATAACCTCGTCACAAAAAAGCTAACAGACAGATGGATGAACAGACTAGAAAGTTCATACAATACTTCAGCCATCAAAAGACCATTGTACAAAAATCTCTAGCTTGAAAACCGTAGCAATAAGTTGCACAACACATGTAAACTGCATGCATGATTTTACAAAAATGATCAAGTGCCATTTTGCAATTTGTATGATGCCTTAGTAGGAAAACCCATGACGCCTGAACACATTTTACTAAAACACTTGTGAATAAGAGAAGAATATCAGTAAAACTGATGAATGCTCCCCAAATACTATCTAACCTTAAACTTAATATGAAGCATGACTCGTACAAAGATTGATAACTGTTGAAATATTGTTTACATGAAGGATTTTTTCATACATAAGTGTTTAGTGACTTTGACTTTTACAACATTCACATTCATCTGAGAGTCATTTGCCTGTTGCCTATTTGTGTAATACGTGATTAATACATGTTCAAAAACTGTTGAAATAAGGAACCTTTTCCTTAAACCGGGTATAAGGTATACATATATAATGATAATAATGATTGGTTTTATATAGCGTCTTTTCCAGCGTATGCTGCTCAAAGCGCTTTACGATGCATTATTACCCCGACAGACATTATATCAATCTAGAACTTTCTCAGCCTTCTAGGAAGCATACAGTGCAAGCTGCCATTACAAGCGCTAGAGCACTAACATTCTAACAACATCTTCACTGTCTATAGCCAGGTACCCCTTTACATTTGGGTGGAGTGAGGAAATTCATGTAAAGTGCCTTTCCCAAGGACACAACGTCAGCCCTGCCAGGACTCGAACCCACGACCATTCGGTCAAGAGCCTTGCAATTTTCTCAAATATTGTGAAATACATCATAAACAAAAGATAAATGTAGATAATAAATACTTAATGAATCTTATACTTGGTACTCAGGAATTAACATCCTTAAATATAATGCGAAATTAAAAATTATTTTATAGTTTTCAGCATACATTTTGAAAAGTATACCTGCATCAATGTCGGATTCTTTGTCTTCAGACTGTAAAAGAGAGAATTAATAATTGTACACTAGGAATACATGTATATCAAACACCGTACATGTTTGGAATTTTTCAATATTCATACTGATATAAGATGAAAATATTCCTACAGACCTTTTTCCAGTATGAAACCAATTCAAGAACATTAATTCTTTCCCTCTCACTCATTGGACAGGATTCACAATACATATATTCTGTAGACCAATCAATACCAGTCTCTGGTATAAAACAATCATTGTTTTCATCACAGAAAGTGGTTGCTTTGCATTTATACCCACACGTAAATGGAAATTTGTCACCAATAATGTTAACAATCTCTTGGAGTCTTGTCACAATAGCCTCTTTTACTTCAATGTTCACTTTCGTATTTGATTTCTCCCTGGTATACTTATCATCAGCATGACTATCAAATATTTGCAATTGAATTGTGTCATGGACACTCCCAACAGCAATGAATCTGTCACGATGCTCAAATATCATTACATTTTGAAATATGCACGATTTTCTTCTCTCCATTGAAATGGGCCACAATGTATTGGCACAACATGTCACAAGTCGGTGAAAAATCAGACCTGCAAGAGCAGGAAACTGAAAACACAGAACAGATGTTCTGCGGTGGTTCTTGAACATTCCAGACGAAAACGGAACAGTGTTCATGCAGGGTACCACCAAAAGTGATCCATTTTTCGCTTTGACTTCTGTTAAAAAGCAAAGTTCTTTCATGTACAAAAGGAGCTCACGCTTGTGAGCTTTAAACGATGGAGTGGTTGGATCACCTTCATTACTCCAAATTGCATCCAATAGAGCATCTGGCAGCTCTCCTTTCTCGTGGAAAGTGATCCACTGTCTTGGGAAATCTTTCGCTACTTTTGGCATGGTATTACTCCTTACTGTAATTATGCGTTTGAAAGCATTTGTGAAATATTTCACATCCAGGATGACATACTTGTTCACATCCTTGCAGTCGAAGTACAAAATAAGACCAATCTCATGAAAAAACTTCAACATGAACTTGATTTGGTTTTCCTTTTCTAATCTTATATCTACAGGAAAGTCTTCCTGCAGTGTCATAACATTTTCAAATGCCATAACTTTCTGATGGTCTTGAATTGCTTTAAACTTTTCCTGAAATAGTGTATAAATATTGGGAACTCTTCGACTCCAGTTACTGTGATCTTTGGCAATTGCTTTAATACATCGTCTAATTTCATCTAAATTATCCTCACTATCAAATGAAACGAAGAACTCTCTATCATCGGACAAAAGATCAAAGAGTCCCTCAGATTTCAAAGCCGCTCTCAGATGAACAAAGTGGTTGTGTTTCTCCTGAAAATATTCCAGAAAAGTATGGTGGTTAGTTAATGGTAGAATTTTAAATTGTACCTGTACATGATTATGCAAATTATGAACGTCTTAATAAAATGTGCAAAAATGTGAATGTCAGTTGTCGAGTTACAAGAGCGACACAGAGCTCATAATTCTTTGCTATGTAAACAAAGCTCATGCCATGTTTTTGTTTACAAAGGTAAAATACTCGTATACTAGTAAAAGTTTCCTTCAAAGCAGATTTTATTTTCAAATTATAAGTTAATTCTGAACACAATCAAACAGTATCTAGTGTTTAACACATCTCGTTTTGTTTTACACTGGATATTTTCAATCAAGCAATCTATACGTAGACAAAAACATGACATGGGCCTTGTTTACATAACAAATAATTGCGAGTGTTGTACGTATCAATTGAATAACTGTAGATTCCTAAATATCTGCGAGGAATTTATTATTACGTAATTTCGCGAGAAGCATCAATCGCAAAATAAAATTACTCGCTTTTAATTTTCTGTTGCTAAAATACATACAAGAACTCTTGATTATCAGACGACACGCGAATCCTTGTTTACGCGATTTGACGTATACGAGTCATTTTCCCAAATTAAGTACTCGCATAAAATAAGGAATCTACAGTTTTGCATGCAATAAATGAATTATAAAGCATATCTTCAAATAAATAAGTATAATATATATCTTCAATTATTTGCGATGTTGTTAATTTGGCACTCCATAAAAATGAAAACCTACAAACTAAAAAAAAATGTACCAATGCTTTTATCAGGTTTTATTTAATTTAATAATCACAGAGCATTACAAACTCACCTCATCAGATTTCCCTTCTGCATGTGTTCCTATTAAAATGACTGATGGTCGGTCTTCTCTTGAGAACGCCTGTATGGATTCCAGCCAAAAGTTTAGATATTCTACAAGAATTTATGAAAGATTGCAAATTCTAAATAGTTGAGAGCAGATCAGATGACATAAATTCCAGATTGTTGAATAAATAACATATTAAATGTGATTTTTTGTGTTTTGTAGAATAACTTTTTTTTTATCCAGTTAATGTAAAATATTTTATTAGAATTGTTTTGTGTTTCAGTTTCAGTGTCTACATCTGTTTTCTTCTTTCTTTGAGAGTTTTCAAAGGGGCCATAGTACTACATGACAATTCAGGTGAAATCCTCCTTTATGTGTGTAATGCAAGGTGAAGATAACGAACAGTGATCAATCTCATAACTCCTACAAGCAATACAAAATAGATATTTGGGCAAACACGGACCCCTGGACACACCAGAGGTGGGATCAGGTGCCTAGGAGGAGTAAGCATCCCCTATTGACCGGTCACACCCGCCGTGAGCCCCATATCCTAATCAGGTAAACGGAGTTATCCGCAGTCAAAATCAGTGTGCCAAGAACGGCTTAACAATCGGTATGAAACACGTCAGACAGCATTTGACCCAATGCGAGGTTGCATCAAAATATTTACCAAGTAGGTTAGAACACTTGAGATGACTAATACTTTGATATACACATGTACAATGGTTTATTTCTTACTTTCATTTGTCCAATCTCTGTACATCAGATGTTCCCTCCGATTCTCCAACATTCCAGGTTTTTCCTCCCACTTTCTGCTCATGTCTGTCACAAGGATATAAAATGCAGCACGACTGAGATAAAGCTGATGTGTTGAATAATACACATATTGTCCCGCAAAGTCATAAAAGTCGATAGTTTCATCCACATCACCTTCCCTGCGCACTAAGGCTGAAACTAAATTTAGGATGGTTTTGGATTTGGGATCATCATTTCCTGTGAAAGATGATGTTCCTTGAGTGGCCTCTGATACAGGGAGTGAATCATGGGTATCCTTGCTTTGTATTAAATCCTCATTTTCTCCTCTATCTAAATCTACAGAACCATCAGCCCATTTTTCTTCCTGCTCCATGCAGCTTTCGGAACTGCTTGAAATCGGCATTTTACTCTTCATGCTTTTTTTCTTCAGTGTTGTATCTGAAAAACTGTCTGGTGGAATTTCCTCTTCGATATCTCTCTCTTTTGCAGTAACTTTAGAAAGATCAACTTTTAAAGTTTCTCTTTCTTTTGAATTTAAAGCTGAAAACGCAAACATATTAGCATATGAAAATTACATGATTCAATTTTCTGTGAATTTGAGACTTGGAATCATTAGTTCCACTTTCTTTATTACAAAACATTAAATGGCTATAGCTCATAATATATCCAGTGAAAACATATACAGCTTTACCTAAAACTTGCATTCGGCAACGGTGGAATTTTCACTACACCATCATTGAGAAAGGAGGGACATATATTATAAAATCTATAAGGGGGTACTAAAGGATTTGTGGACTAAGCACCATAAAATTATAACTATATCTGTAATGTAAATGAAATATTGAACACAAATCAACAAAAGTATAGCATGTTTAGAAAATGTCAGCAATATCAACCAATCCTACTATGCTAGTCATTGTAGATTAGAAGGTACCATGTACTGTGTTACAGCCTTTTCCCCACTTTAGGCTGGAAAACCTAACTAAAAACAAGAGGCCCATGGGTCACATCACTCACCTGAGTTACCTTTTGTCCTGCTGTTTTTCAGAAGATTTTTACCCTTTTTAATCCCATGACCTGGTATCATCATGACCCTAACTTAACCGCATGGGGTTACAATTTATAAACCAAACGTGAATTCTCACAACATGGGGATGCTTCAATATCAATATGACTATAACACGGCTTTACTGGAGAAGGAAAGATTTATCTTACTCCCCTCTCTCATCACAGCCCTTATGGTCTTGAAAAGAAGATTTTCTCACATTAATCACAATGTAAAATTTCGATCCCCTTTTGATGTCACATCCTACCCCGGGATCACGATTTGTACAAACTTGAATCTACAGTACCTGAGGATGCTTACATTTTGATATGACAAATCATGGCCCTGCTGTTCTTGAGAAGATTTTTAAATATATTTCTTACATATACCCATTTAAAACTTTTATCCCCTATTGTGGCCCCACCCTATCCCATGCTTTGAACAATTTTGAACCTACACTCATTAATGAAGCTTTCGCATAAGTTTTGTCTCTTCCATTCCAAAGGGTCTTGAGAAGAATTTTTTTAATAACTTCCCCCTATTTTAGCAAATTGCTAAATATCTCCCCTTGTAGCAGGGTATGTATCCTGAAATGAAGAAACTTGGAAGCCCCTTTACTCGAGAATGCTTTGTGTCGAGTTTTGATCACATTGGCCCAGTGGTTCTGGAGAAGATGGAAATGTAAAAAGTATAGAAATTTTGTCGAAGCTGAAAATGACAGTCAGAAAAGATCGCTTGAGTCTCTGGATCAGGTGAGCTAATGAGGTAAGAAATATCTTCGTTTCCTGTGATACCGAAGTTTAATCATAAAAGGTTAAGATCACTGTAATGACCTTGTAGAGATACTACTCTATATGCTATGGGTGGATGCTCCGCTTTACAGAATCTGTCAGATATCAAATTTCAATATTACCCTTCAATGTTTTAGCTTCAGCTTGACGAATGTCTACACCGATCGTTGAGTCAGTTGACCTTCTAATATCCTCTATGCTTTGCTCTGTTGTTAACCTTTTCAGTAGAGTTGTTTTTCCAACACCACCACAACCAAGAATCATCACTTGAGCATGAGAAATTTCACTTGAGCCTTTCTTCAAAAGCTCAATAAAAGAAGAAAACCCATCTCTCCCTAGTGACAGAATCTCCAGGGGTATGTGCACTACAAATATATATCAAATGGAAAACTAATCTATTAGCAACAATTACACAATAGTATGTCCACTACCTGTATAACGTAAAACTTAAACGGTACCATTTTGATGCACCAGATGCGCATTTCGACAAATGTCTCTTCAGTGATGCTCAAACCGAAATTTTTGAAATTCGAAATGACAAAAATCGTGTAAGAGTTAAAAGGAAAACTAGAGTGCCACAAACTGTAGACAAATTCCTTATTCGTCCAAGATTCTTTTTACCATAGTATATATGCAATCACACAACTCTGGTTAACATATCTCTGCACTTACATTTTTCAGATACTAACTGGTGTATGGATGAGTCTTCTATCGTGGGATGGTTCAAAATATCCACACCAATCCGATTTACCAATTTTTCATTCAGTTCCGAGTCAATGCGTATAATTTTCTCTGCACTTCTTGGCTTGGAAGTTCTACAGTATTCTTTGATGGCCTTTTGATCAGCATGGGTCAAAAATACTCTCACATACTCAGGTGAGTCTATGAAGTCTATCACTTGATCACGTTGGCGTTTTGATAAAAAGGTAACACTACCATCTGTTCTGACTGTTAAGTATTCATTAAATGGACGAATTCGAACATTTGTTCCAGGATTCAAAGATTTGAAGGCTTTACTCAGAGTTTGGAGAAGGGATATCCAACTTTTCTGATCACTCTTCTTAACTGTGTAGTCTGACATCAGCAAAATAGAAAATAGAAGAATCCGTGAACCCTCATCAAGTTCAGATGTATCTATTGATGAAAAAATCAGTCAGTTACTTGCACATCATACTATACACAAAAAATATTTCTGAAAACCCAACAATACAAAATATGTCTATCATCATTAAAGACCCATATTTTTTTTAATGGAGCGATCGAAAGTGATGTTCCTTTCTACTATTGTTCCTCAATTAAATAAGAGGCCCATGTGCTTAAACGGTTACCCAATGATGGACATAAACAAGAGATGTTTGTAAAACATTTGTTTTTCTTATTGATGTGTGGTTGTAGAGAAGAAGATTTTTGAAAATTTATTGCCCTGGCAGTGTAGGAGTCCTAGAATTTACAATTTATGTCCCCCTTGTCACAAAGATGCTTCATCATCATAAATTGCCCCTTCACGCCAAAATCCGAGCCAACGAGAAGCATAATTAGTATAAGTTGTAGAACTTGGATTGTTGATAGTCGTAAAATATATATTATTAAACTTTAAACATTTTCAAAGATGCTTTATAACAATTTGAAAGAATTGGAAGAGTATTTACCAAGAAGTTAAAAATGTTCCATTGTTAACGTACAACAGATGTCGACCAATTGCTATAGGTTACCTGAGTGACTCAAATAGTCGAACGTGTATCTTAATTTACCCAAGAATACATTACTGCAAGTTTGGATGAATTTAGCCCATCAGAAGAAGATGAAACTATGAAGTTTACAGATGATAAGTAGAATTCAATCAGAAATATACAATTGAGTTCACAAAACTTGCCATATTCCACAATTTTCTACACACAAATCAAAACTTAAACATGCATTTTGCAAGCAAGATATACACGTACATATTGTTCAAGCAATGGAAATGTATCAAGGTATGACATGTAGATTAATTTACTCTAGTACTCCAAACACTACAATTACCTCCACTTGGTACATCAATACTTATAGGACTGCCACTGTGAAACCTTTCCTAAAAATATGCAGTATAATAATGTATGATATAATTCTACTAACAATTTTTAGACAGGTTGAGGCCCACAGGCCCTCAGTCATACAAATCAGAACTCTGGGGTTGTGAAATTCACTTTTGGTACTTTGGTACATCCTTTTCGGATTTTCCCTAATATTTTTTTTTACAGTTTTTACAGAGTATCAGCAAAATCAAGGAAGTCTTTCAAATTGTTAAAGACATTTAATCACTATGATCATCAAAACCTCTATCCCTGGGATCATGAAACTTACATTTTTTGTTAAGGGTTACCTGTTCCGTCTAGATATTCTTTTACTATCAATTTAGTATTAATAGCATTAAAGAAGAATGTTATTTAAATGTTTTAAACATCAACACTATATGCCAAGTTTGACCATGTCCTGGAGTCAGAACCTTTAACCAGGAAATCATGAAATTTACAATTTTGGTAGAGGACTTCCTGCTCTACTTGACTGCATTTAGTTATTCTTGCAGAGTTGCAGTTGTATATAAAACAATTTTTGAAATGTCCTGCCTTTTAGGCCCTTGGGGTGTAGGAGTCTTAAAATTTACAATTCATGTCCCCTTGCCCCAAAGATGCTTTATACTAAATGTTATCCAAAAAAAGTTAAAGATGTTCAATTGTTACAATCCCTGAAACGTTCTACTTCATTATTATTTTTCTGTTTGGTCACCGTGCATTCTCCGTAAGTCATCGTCACTCTCCATGCGCTCTGCATTCAGTTTTGCACTCACCATTCCCCAACCTCTCACGTTCACCACTCACATTGTTTTCATTGTTCACTCGCCATGCATGTATTTCATCATTCGTTCTGCGTCAAGTCTTTGCATTAATTGTCACATGGAACTCCAGAGTGAAAGGATTGATATTTATCACCAGGATAAGATAAAACGGAACGTGTGCGCAATAGTGGAAGGATTAATTGCTTCAAATTACATCAGCGATACAATTTTGAACTAAAATGTATCTGGATTTATTCAACAGTGAAAATTCAAAGAAAATCCCTACTGTCCAGTCAGCATCGATATCAGAATGACAGGTTCCACAGTTGATCTGATATTATTTGGATTTTTTTTTTTCAAACATAGAAATATTGTTTTCTATCTAACTGATCATCAATAAAGATCTCCATTACCTCACTACTATTATTGAAATACTATTGGTTGAGCAAGTCACATGATTGAGCCTACAAATATCATGTCTATACACAAGTACGCAACTGTGTACACATCATTTGAGAGAGAGAGAGAGAGAGAGAGAGAGAGAGAGAGAGAGGAATTATTCATGGTAACTTCATTTGCATGCCTGTAGTCTTGCTTTGTTTCAGCGTTATAAACAATTTATTGTACGAATGTTCAGGAGATAGATAGGAAGATTTATTCACCCAAGAAAAATCATATTCCCCGAAGGCAATGATTTTTCTTGGGTGAATAAATCATCATATCTCCAGAACATCTCCCTAACATTCATGCAATAAATGTTTAATACATGTATTTCCTTCAGTGAAATACCCTTACAAAACAGATATACACATTAAGATATGAGCTCAGTCAGTGCTTTTGTACAAATACATTAAGTTTGATTGCATGTTTAGTTGTTTTCATTCATTTTCTTTTACAGAGGCACTTTTCTCAACAGTATTCAGATCTACAAGTTTTATTATGCTATATCAGGATATAGGGCTCACGGCAGGTGTGACCGGTCGACAGGGGGTGCTTATACTCGATATATCCTCCTATAGGCACCTGATCCCACCTATGGTGTGTCCAGGGGTCCGTGTTTGCCCAACTCCCTATTTTGTAATACTTATAGGAGTTATGAGATTGATCATTCATGATTGTTCGTTATCTTCACCTTTCATTATTGTAACAGACCCTGAAGCGTACTACACCAGTGAATCAACGCTGAACGGTTTGGTAATAAACGGTTTTGTTTCAGGGAAATGAAAGCTGAATGGTTTTGATGGAACGGTTCTCAGTAAAAACGGAACACTCTGAGATAAGGAACGAACGGTTCTCATCGAGAACAAAACGCTTTGGGCCAAGATTGGAATGAACGGTTTGGCCTCAATCTAAAATTCTGTATTTTGGACACTCTCGGTACTTTTTATTCATATATAGACAATGCAGGAGAGAGAGAAATTCCTTGCCTAAATAAAAGTTTACTTTAATTAAAACAAGATTGCTACGCAGAACCATATATCCCACACCATCTTAAAACAAAAGTTGAAGTAAAAATGTCTTGTAAAATTTGTAGAATCAAAATTGCGGTGGAATTTTAAATGACCTCACCCTATTTTTGTGATGACCTCCCTTTTGAAGGTCGTATGGTCCTTTATTTGAACAAACTTGAATCCCTGTCACCCAAAGATAATAATAATGAGCGGCATTTATATAGTGCATTATATAATTTGTAATTACTCTAAGCGCTTTAACAATGTAAAATGTAAAACATGATAAGATTAATCAGAGCATAAAATATAACATCAAAATAAAATAAAACAATTTAAACATTACGAGTTCATGCGACAAACCAGCCTTTACTTTAAAAAAGAATATATTACAAAATATGGTTATAATTAAGATTTCATAAAAAGATATGTTTTGAGGTTTGTCTTAAAACTTTTGACAGTGCCACACGAACGGATGTCTATCGGTAAACTGTTCCATAGTGTGGCAGCTGTTACATCAAACCTTCAATCTCCATAGGTCTTTGTACGAACGCGGGGTTTTTCTAGCAATCGTGAATTGCATGAACGCAGAGATCGTTTTGGTTCGTACATAGTGATGAGGTCGCTGATATAGGCCGGTGCCAATCCGTTTAGTGCCTTGTATGTGTGTAGTAAAATCTTGTATTCAACACGGGAATCAACCGGAAGCTAGTGCAAGGACACAAGCACCGGTGATATATGGTCATGCTTCCTGACCCCGGCAACAACTCGAGCTGCTGAGTTTTGGATTGTCTGTAGCCTGCTCAGATCTGTTTGGGGTAGCCCTTTAAATAGTGCATTTCCATAGTCTAAGCGTGATAACACAAGAGAACATACAAGTGTCTTGCAGGCATCATCATTGATGAAAGAACGAATCCGTGCAATATTCCGTAGATGATAATAACAAGAACGAGAGGTGGAACTAATATGATTTTTAAAAGAAAGTACACTGTCGAAGAAAACACCAAGGTTTCGAACACAGTCCGAGTTGGAAATAATGGTATTTCCAAAAGACAGTTGAAAAGATGGTGAAACGTTTGAAGTAAACACTATAAATTCAGTTTTTTCTTCGTTTAATTTCAGCAGGTTGACGTTCATCCAAGATTTTATATCTGCTAAGCATTCCATGTATCTGTAGGTCTAAAAACTAAGTATGCCTGAGTATCGTCAGCATAGCAATGATACATGATATGATTTCTGCGGCAGATTTCACCAATCGGTTTCGCAAACATTGCATAAAGTCTTGGTCCCAGAACTGACCCTTGGGGCACTCCATATGGAAGCAGAAAGTCCAAAGATGATTTGTACAATGTTTGGTTGAAATTGGCTCAGTGGTTCTGGAGAAGAAGTCGAACGTATGAAAAGCTTACAGACAGACGGAAAGACGAGTGATCTGAAAACATCACTTGAGCTTTCAGCTCAGGTGAACTCAAAAATACTTTAAAGACATCTGCCAAAATTCTGAGAGGGTTACACAGGCAAATGTGCCTCACGTGAAATGCTGTTCACGTGAAATTCACGTAAATTTCATGTGAATTTCACGTGAAAGTGATTCACGTGAAATTCACGTTAATATGTCCACATGAATTTTATGTGAA